>NW_025243454.1:0-2922 GCF_018294505.1 Triticum aestivum
CAGTCCGGCCATCACAGGTTCCGCCAAAAAACACCTCTTTTCATACATCGTACTCATATGCATAGACATATAATCCTACTACAATGCATAGATTTAAAATAACAATTACCGGCCGGCGTTTATCGCCGACGCCTCTTTGCCAAAAACGGCAGCCACGCTTCGTGTTATGCCCGGTTATGCCAGGGGCTGCACAGTACGTCAATACAGTCCGACCACCTTTTCGGTCGCTCCGCACCCCGAACTTATAGCACTATATGCATCAGCTCCGAATCATGTCTTGGGTCATCGGTTGGGTTTGCCCGGCTCCCATGTTTTGTTAACCTTACATTCCGTTCTATCGGCTAAGGTAGCGGTGGGAGAACTACTGCGATTGTGTCCCGGTTTTGCCGGACGAGCACCTCAGTAGAGAAAGCCGAAAACCGACTGTCATGATGCAGCGAGAGCTAGTCAGCTGTTCGAGAGGTTGTAAAATCTTTAAAGATTTATTCCGCACAATGCAATTATAAATGCAGATTGCGACGATCGGTCTTCCGATTAGGCGCCAATAGAGCCCCTAGTTCGGCCTTCCGAACACTAGGGGCTGCGCCGACCATACTCGAATCCTATGGCTAAGTGAGAGTAATAAAGCCCTATAGTCCGATTGCGTGGTTCGTGGTGAGAAAAACCTCCTTAAAAGGACCCAACTATGGGATAAAGAGCGTTCAGATATACCCTGAACACCCCCATATTCTTTTTTACGTGGGGGCAAAAGTCGACGACTGGCCAACTCTCAGGATGTACATACAATAAACAGTCGCACAGGAAGAACATATGTTCAAACAAAACAGGCAACATATAATAAAAATGCCATTATCCCATATTACAAAAGCGGCACGAATGCCCTCAGGGAAATATAATGTCTTTGGCACACTTATCCGCCGCAAGGCGGGCCCCTTTTAGTACACCTTCGTAGTATAGCTCGGGCTTGCGGTGCTCCTTACCCTCCGGCGGTCCCTCAGTCATCATCTTCTCCGTGTCAAGCTTCCCCCAATGCACTTTTGCACGGGCAAACGCCATGCGCGCGCCTTCTATACAGACTGATCGCTTGATAACATCAAGCTGAGGACAGGCGCCCACAATCCGCTTGACGAGTCCGAAGTAACTGCTTGGAATTGGCTCCACAGGCCACAGCCGGACAACTAAGTCCTTCATGGCTAGTTCGGCTGCCTGGTGCAGTTCGACCATTTGTTTCAGCTGATCGATAAAAGGCACCGGATAGTTCGGCGCCAAAAACTGCGACCAGAAATCCCTCTCCGCAGACTTCTTCTCCTCGGTCGGTAGAATTGGGCGGCATCTGATATGCTGCGAGGAAGATCTGCAAAAGCCCCTGCAAAAATAAGAATTAAGCTTGCCGCTTAGGATTCTTCCCATTACCATGTACAAAGGGCTAAGAATATAGATGGCCTTACCAGCCGCAACTTTCTGGGCCTCCTGAATGTCCCATGCAGCACCTCGGGCTTCTTCCCGGGCACCTTCCGCAGCCTCGAGAGCTTGGGCGAGTTCGGATTCTTTCCCTATCAGACTCTGCTCCAAGCCCTCGCTTTTCTTCACAGCTTCCTGGAGCTCTCGCTTAGCTGCGATGACCCTGGCCTCGTGTTTTTCACGAAGCGCCTGTTCGGTGACAGCCTTCTCGTTGGCATCAGCCACAACCTTCTTTAGTGCCTCGTATTCGGCACTCGCTCCTATAGCATATAATACAAACACTTTTCACTAAGCATAACTACTCATTCGTGCCAACTTCAAGACAAATGTTTTCAACATACCCTGCTTGTCTTCCAATTGCTTCTTCACACGGTCAAGTTATTCCTCGGCCCGTGCAAGGCTCTGCTTCAGTTCGGACACTTCCCCATTATAAGCGACCGTCCTCTCTGCAGACATCTGTTTTCGCACAAAGGGGTATACATCATTCACATAGGCTTCTGCGAAAGCGGAGGATTTGATCCCCTGCCCAGCTCCGTCTCCTCCGCCGGACAGTGCATCAGGGGCTACTACTCATATTATGACAATTCCTCAAAGGTTTCTTCGGAAACATACCTCAAAGGCCTTTATAAGGCCAAAGCAGGACTCGTTCAGCCCGCTCTCGGCGGACTGAATCTTCTCAACCACCGCGCCCATGAGGGTCCGGTGCTCATCGACGATAGACACATTCTTCAACGCTTTTGATAGACTGTCGGGCAGCTCTGCTCGAACAGAGGATGTCGGCAGGGTAGGCAGGCCTCCCACCATCGAAGGTGGCTGTTCGCTCGACTCTGGAACCTTAGAGGTCCCGGGGGCCTTATCCGCCCCCGTGTGTCCGGCTCCAGGGATATGTCCTCCCTGTCCAGGTCCTGTTGCAATGACACCTCAATGTCGCGCCTGGACTGTGGGGGAAAGGGCCTGCGGAGGCGTCTCGCTCGCCAAGGCGTCTGAGCCCAGCGAATCCTCCGATGTGGACTGTCCGGCGCGAGGCCTCGCCGGGCTGTGCAAAATATGGCAACGGTTAAAGCTACTATATCCAAAAATAATCACTGGACGCATATGCGCATTTGGATCACGTATACTTACGACTTCTCCAGGGGCTGGGCCCTGGGATCCCACTCCGGGCTGCTGTCGGCAGCCGTGGTGAATGTCTCTGGGAGGGAACCTTTCCCCCTCTTGGGTGATTCGGCCTCTAGGGACGGGGAAGCTGCACGCTTCCTCCCACCTTTAGAGTGAGGCTCGTCCTCCTCTGCTTCCTCCTCTTCGCCTTCTGAAGAAGGAGCGTCGCTTGAGTCTTCGGATTTTTCGTCCGAAGCCTCGCGGCGACGGAGGCCACTCCGGGTCTTCTTGACCTTCTTGGAGGCCTCCTTCTTTGGCGCCTCATAAGGAGCGGGGACCAGCATCTTCGACAGAAGAGGTCCGGCC
>NW_025243455.1:0-2922 GCF_018294505.1 Triticum aestivum
AGGTTGGGAAATAATGTTTCAGTATACTTATTGGAATTGACATGCAAGAATCTTTGTCTCGTATACATGTATTAAAAAATGTGCACCCAGAACTAAATCACTTTATACTCAAACTGTTCATTAAATACTAATTGATATGGAATAGAGCAGTTGCTAATCAGTTAAATTTTGCAGCAACAATTGGAATTTGCAAATCATGAAGTGAGCATTTGCTTCCATGTTTTTCAAAGTGATTGAGCAACTGGACCAACCAAATTGTTGACATGTACTACTAGTACGCCACGATATCACTAATGTTAGGAAGCATATATTTGTAGAACATACTATTGGAAATCATGAACTACATTTTTGTTGCAATGCCTGAATTAGTTCCAGCATGGACCATGGTTGTAGAGAAAGGACGTGTTATAGATTAAGTTACATTCAAAGTAGAGCTGATCATTTTGGTTGAACAACTAAGACGATGTAAAAAATACATAGGGCACAATATGACTATGCCACATAAAAATAAAGATGATAATACTTTGTAACTAAGTACCGTTTTACTGAAGAGGTCACGTGCATCCGTGTGATCTAGATCTTTGAGCATGTATATATTTTCTTCTTGTCTCTATGAACAAACTTTAGCTATATTTTCTTCCCTGGTGGTGACAATGATCCGGCTTGTATGTTCCATTCCAAGGAAATTCGGTACTATCATGTTCCATTCTGCAGTAGATGATACATCAATACATCATCAAGAACAATCAAGCACCTCTTTCCTTCTATAAGCCTTTCCATCTCCTTAATAAGTGCTATTGGTGGCATCAGTAGTAATGTGTTCCTTGTCTTGCCCATCAAACCAACCACGTCTTTCTTATCTGAAGATTCTATGTCAAGTTGCATAATTAAACTCCGAAGAAGACCTTCAAGATTAAAAGGACGCATAACTGTGACACAAGCACGCTTCTCAAATGTGCTACTCAGCTCTTGGTTTTCGTAGATATCTTTGACTAGAGTGGTCTTTCCTAGACCACCCATTCCCCACACAGAGATCACCTGGTATTTTTGGGTAGCTTGATCTGAAATAAGCTTGATAATCTCATCTTTTTCTTTCTCTCGCCCAACAAGATGAGATTCCTCCAAAGCAGTCATCATCGTCCTGGTGCGAGTGAAGCTCTTTTTTATGATATTTTTTTTCAGGAGCACCTCTGAATTGATCCTCTAATATTTCACCAGTGGGCACTATAGAGTTTTTATCTTTAGTGGTAGTGACACGGTCTGAGCTTGACTCTAAACCTGTTCCATCTTGAGCGACCTATGCACAAGCGAGAAATATTCATCCATGTTGAGAACCCTATTATATGAATGAATGTAAAATAATTCTAAATATGTAGATTATTAAAATTTGCTGAATAGTTAAAATGCAACTTTCCCATTTGAACCCTAATTAAAATATTTTCCTACCATTTCCTGAAGAAACCACAACTTAAAATACAAAATAAATTCAAGAAAACACATGCAGGTATATACACACATTAGTATTGAAATGGGAGTGTGCATTTTGTTTGCGAAAGGCTTAACTTATAATTTTGATTTTCTCAGTCACTAGATACTACTTATATGACGTAAAAGGGTTCCTCCTGCTTTATATTATAAGGCAACCACCGCACAAGTTCAACAAGCTAAGCAACAAAAGAGAAAAAGAAAGAAACATAAACGGCGAAGATACATGATGTCAAAAGAGCCACAAAGAAGCATCGAATGCACCAAGTGCAAGCATGATCATCAAGGCCCTCGGCAAACTAGAGCCAGCACACGACGCAGCTAAGACGAGGTAGTAGCCCGCTGCAGGAGGATTGCCATGCTCCGTCAACTCACATGAGGCAAGCCATTGCCGGTCCGCCATCATTCTCAACCGCCGAAGAGGGCCCCCATCCCTCTAGTTCTCGATCAGAGGACACTACGCCGTCGACAGGCACAGTCGCTTACTCCTGAGATCGCATGGCCAGGACCAATTGGTTGCCGGGGAGAGGCCTACAAGCACAGGCACCGCACCACGCAACGGCACAACCCAACATCAACATCGCTGCATGCAGGCACCAACTTCAACCGCACGCAGCCGGGCATGAGCACCTTTGAAGATAACCGACAGCCCACCACCCACGCCGAAGCCTCGACCACCACTCCGCCGTCCCAAGGCGGAGTCTTCAAAAAGAAAAAATGACGTTGGGGCACCATCACCACCCAATCTAGAGACTCTGGGTTTTCAACTGAGACGGGAAGGAGAGGGCGAGGGAAAGATCAGTATGCCTCCTCAAGGAGAACGACGCCGAGGCGCTGCCAACATCGTGATCGCCGCAACCAGCCAAGGGTTTCCCATAATCCATCCCTACCAGACCCTTAGCCCCAACAACCACTGGATCCGACCAAAGAGATGTCAGCATCGCCTGCCGGCGAGGTAGGAAGAAACTCGACGGAGGCACCACCATCTTCAGAACCGCTCCAAGGGCCAACGGGGAAGCCCCCGGAGCTAGCCCACGCCCCTCATAGATCCAACGCCCACGCAGCCGGGAGCGGCGCTCGTCAGCATCCGTGCCATCCCGCCGAAGAAGGGATGACCCGCTTCACGACAGTGACAACCGCCACCACTCCAGCCGCAACTCGCGTTGGACACCACCAAAGCCATCACGTCGCCGTGAAGCATCATGCCCGCCACCATGCCACTGCGCCCTCTGCTAGCGCTGCGCCACCCCCAACGAGACCGACCCGCGTCGGCCACCGGTGCACAGCGGAAGAAAGGGCCCGCCGCCACCGACGCTGACCGGGCTTCGCCCGTCACCGCAGGCCGGCGGCGACGAGGGGGGAGGGGAGGAGGAGGGGGTAGGGCCGGCAGTTAGGATTAACCCTCCGCGTTGCTCGAGGGAGCGACCGGGAGGGGGA
>NW_025243456.1:0-2922 GCF_018294505.1 Triticum aestivum
GGCACAACGGAGACACTGGCGCAGACGTGCAGTAGGGACCTGTTCCAAGGATTCTTTTCAGATTTAGACCCTGTGTAAACCTTTTTTACTGTCTCTTGTTGACAACATCCCCTGGTTTTCGCCATAACCGAGGAGGAGGCTGGCGTTTTGGCATGTGGCCACGCCAGAATTTTGCACGTACCTAGACACCAGGGCCTTTTATACCAAGGGCTCTGTTTCGGCCGGTCTTCATAAAGACCGAATACCTTAGGGAGTGTTCGGCATCGCGAGTTAGGCCTTATATGCATCAGCTCCGAATCATGTCTTTGGTCAAATGTTGGGTTTGCCCGGCTCCTGTGTTTTGTTGCCTTATGTTCTGTTATATCAGCTAACGTGGCACCAGGAGAACTACTGCGATTGTGCCCCGGTTCGGCCAGGCGAGGACCTCAGTAGAGAAAGCCAAAAACTGACTGTCATGATATAGCGAGAGACTGGTCAACCACTCGATGACCCTTGGAATCTCTAGGATTCCTCCGCATTAACGAAGGACCGCTTCCTGGTCAGGCACACACGCGCTCCGGATTCGGGAGAGCGCGGTGCCTCCAGGGGCTATTGAGTAGACCCAATGTCAAACTCCCATGGCTAAGTGAAAGTGATAAAGCATTATAGTCCGGTTGCCTCGTTCGCCGCGCTATCACCTCCTTTGTAGGACCAAGACGTTGGATTAAGTGTGAAAAGGCGCATTTTTTGCGAACACCCCCGCATTATATGTGTGGAGGCTGTAGCCAACGACTGCCATCTTTCAGGTTATATACACATATACATTAACGGCCGCACAGGAGGTGTTATAATTCTTGCAAGCACAAGTACAAAAAGCTTTTATATTCTATCAAAATATTTCTTTTACAATAGCACCTGCTATTCGAACAAAACATCCTTCGAGCACTGCGCTTCTATTAAACGAGCGCCCGGAATAACTTCCTCAAGGTAGTGCTTGGCAGACACCCGGCCTTCGTCCGAATCCTGGGATGCGACAACACTGGCCTGCATATCTGCCCAGTATGTCTTGACACGGGCAAGAGCCATTTGTGCACCCTCTATACACGTTGACCTCTTCATTGAATCGACATGCGGCACAGAACCAAGGAACTACTGCACCAATCCAAAATAACTTTTCGGCTCTGGCTCCCCCGGCCACAAACGCTCGCGACATACTTCATGGCGAGTCTGGATAACCTGTTCAGCTCCGCAAAGGCGGCCAAATGGTTGAGTACCAAAAGTGGGCGCTCCGGCTTGTGGAATTGCGACAAAATAGTTCTTCCAAATTATGGTCGCCTCGACCTCGGAAGTATTCGGTTGTGTCCGCCGCACTCGCTGCCACATCCATATAAGTGTTTTCCGCAATCCACTACCGGTCTAACGGAGCATACCTCGGATCCCCGAACTTCATCCGCAGCATATAGGGCTTTCCAGCCGTGATATCTCCGGCCTGACGCAGCTCCTCCTTCATAGCTGTCATCGTAGAGCGAGCATCCTTGGCCTCGCCAGTGATCTTCTCAAGGTCCTTCTGAGCCGCCCTTTCTTCTTGTTCGAGAAATTTACAGCGGTCGGCAGCGTCCTTCAATTTTACAGCTATCTTGGCTATTGCCTTCTTACTCTGGCAGTGAGCAGCCTATTCGGCTTTCAGCTCTTCAGCCGCCTTAACGGCAGCCGCATCACTTTTTCTTGCTTGCTCCTTGGCTTGGGCAAGTTCCGCCCGAAGGTTCTCCACGGAAGCAGCACTATCTGCAATAAGCATATATACTGTAAGAAACGAGCATCGAACTCCTCTTATCAGATATCTGTGGAGCATACCTTGTGCCTCGTCTAGCCGTTTATTTACAAGCGCGATGTCGGCATCTGCCACATCCAGTTGCCGCTTTAACTCGGCAGATTCATCAGTCTGGCTAGCCACCGAACGCCTTCCTTGGGGTCGGTGCAGCTAGGGGAGGCGTTTCGTTCTCTATCATCTCCGGACGGAGATCCCTTGAAGACGAGCTCTGCTGAGAAGGGTTGAGATCCGAACTGCAAGGTAATACTTCGGTTATCTTCCTCAGAAATAAAACAGGGATGCCACTAATTTTTGAGCCCCTCCCTTTACTTACGGCTTGGAGGAAAGCTGATCCCTTTGAAGGCGCAATGCGGCCGGGGCAGTCTCCGGCGCCGGATCCTCTTACAAAGATTTCTTCCCCCGTTTCGAGGTCATCTCCTCCGGGTTTTCAGCGGCACCCCTTTTCTTTCCCAGGTTGGGAGAATTATCGATTCCTCCCTTCTGGACAGTCTCCTTCGTGGAGGCGGTAGCTCCTTGGTTCCCCTCTTCGCCCTCTGCCGAAAGCATAATCTGCAGCATCCTGATTAACACGGGATCCGGCGCGGTCTCGGGCAGGGGGGCTGGACACCTGATAAGCTTTGCCTTCGCTATCCACTCCTATTCAAAGGATAGCTCTGTTAGAGGGCCACTTTATGATGAAAATACGGATGGTGTGTCCAAATATGGGGCTACTTACCTTAACATCCTGGCGATTGTAGCTCAGACCTGCGTCCTCGGATAAGTCCGGACACCTTGCTTGTGGTCCGAAGAACAATTTGTACATCTCCATGGGCGTTCTGCCCATAAAATGTTGGAGGACTTGTGGTCCCTCCGAATTAAATTCCCATAGACGGAGAGGGCGACATTTGCAGGGCAGCGTGCGGCAAATCAGCATAACTTGTGCCACTACGGTCAGGTTAATATCTCTTTTTAGGAGATCTCGAATGCGGTCCTGCAGTAGGGGCACGTCTTTGGGCGGCCCCCAGATAAGCCTTTCATTGACCCATGACGCTCGCCGTGGTGGGGGACCCGAGAGAAAAGCAGGAGGCGCCACCCATGTGGTGCCCCTGGGGGCTGTGATATAAAACCAGTCC
>NW_025243457.1:0-2922 GCF_018294505.1 Triticum aestivum
GAAGATGACATTTGTCAGCTCAAATGGTATAATGATGTATGCTCGAGGAAAACATACACAATTAAACATTGGTTGAAAGGTGCACCCGAAATATGGGCTGGGTTGCACGACCAATGTCGGAATGGTGATTCAATAATCAATAGTCTAAGAATTTCACTTCAAAGCAAGAGGCTTGCTAGAAGTTTTGAATTCACACGTCTTAGCTCAATTGCCGGTATTCCGGTTGAAAACAATACGGGGGCCAAGGAATGAACGAAGATGGCAAGAAGTATTATGATATCAAGAATTCTTAAGAGGTGGTGAAATTCTCACCACATTCTTGACAAAAAGAGATGGTAATACTTCCGAGGTAAGGAAGATCAACTGCTGGGTAGCAGGGATCTCAAGGTTTACACAAAACACGAACAAGTTGTGTTGAACGGAAGGCAATAAAGTGGTCGATGAGAACAGGAATCATCGAGGGGCAAGGATGGTATTACCCATCATGAATTCAATTGAATTCCTGGAAGAGCTCATAAGGTTGATGATGATCACGACACAATTGTCGAGAGAATTCATGCAGATGTAGTCAATCAGCGACGACATCAAGTCAAAGGAATGATGAGCAAGAGGTTATTGGAACCACAGTTACGACACAAACTCGAAACCAAGCTTGTTGTTCAAGGCGAAATGATATGACGATGAGGATCGACATAAGGTTAGTTCATCGTCGAAAATTGGTGCTCCGAGGATAAGGACCAGGTAGCACAGTTAGAATCGTCACGACAATGATATAGCCAAACAGGCTAGGAATGGCGTGATCGGGTACCAACTCGTACTTATAGAAGCTTACTAAAGAGTTGTTGAACCGAAAAGCGGACTCGGTTCAGTTATCGGTGTCTTTGAGTGTTCAATAACTCCGAGCCCATGAAAAATTGTAATCGGTGAGTATGTAGTACTTGATGAAGAACTCATAAGAAATTATGCAGTTCCAAGATAATCTCGAGATACCAGGTGGTAATACTCGACGACAGATCAAACTAGAAGTTGAACTGGGGTATTGCTCTATAGAAGACAAGTGCTTAAACTTGCACAGGACATGATATTTAAAGGAGAACATGGTCAGAACCACGATTGCAAAAAGGCCAGCTCTCAGATATAAGATGAACTTATACCAAGGGAATAATTGATTTTAAAAGAAGCTTCGATGAGAGATGTACATCGTGTCCATGGGCATGAACGCAAGTTCAAGGTCGACTCCCACTTCTCCAATGCACAACCTTTCATTCACTTCTCGCGCTCAATGAAGTTGTAGTTTTGAAATTTTATCTGGCAAAATACCAAAAGAGTACGACTCGTGAAAACTTTCGGGTTCACACGGTTTAGAGAAGGCATATGTTCAACCCACGGGGGCTTCTTAGAAACGTATACCGCAAGTTTCAAGAGTAAATAACACAAGCTCGAAAGTAGAGCAAGGTTGAGAACGTAGATGATACAATTACCAAGGGCATTATGTATCCAAGGGAAGGCTCACAAGGTTATTGAATATGCAGGATGCTGACGGATAAAATCCAACAATGGGCCTGATGGTCCACAAGGGATCTGACGTGAGCATCGGTACTCAACTAGAGGAAGAACAGTGCAAGGAGATCAAATTATAGAAACAACTGACTAACTCAATTGTCAAATGCAAAGGAATTATGATTTCCAAATCAAGGGATCAGAAGCAATGCTCTGATTAGGGATGGATAAGTTGAATAGCCTTAGGGTATAATCAACGACAATTGGATTGGTCGAGAACCAATTCCAGTTAAAAGAATGGCAGCTCAGCCGGAAAGGTAATTTATAAGGATCAATGATGATTGCGTGCATTCGCAAACATATTGAGTCAACAGACTCAAAATGATAATGACAAGGAATGTCATTAAGACTACGAGACTTATGGGATTAACCATAATGCAAGCAAGCAAGAATTTCAAGAGCCAAAGGCTCCAGAGGATTTTCGGAAGATCGAATATTATTTTGAAGACTTTTGTGAAACACGTGAACAACTGGGGATAAGCGGTTACTCGACAAGTGCGAGAATTATCCATAGGGGTATTCAGGTGACAAGGAATTGCAAGACAGTAGGCACAAGACATTCTCGGATCAATAGAGAGAATTTCGGGGTATCTTGTAATAACAAGATCAACTGAGAATAAAAGTAAAAACGTCAAGTGTATGTATTTATTCATAGGGATATTTCGATGGTAGGGAATTGCAAAGGCAACGGGCACAAAGTCTCAAAAGAGTTTCGGCGAGTAACTTCGAAATCTTCTGGTGTAGCCGGCGATCACCTGGACTGAAGGGGCTCTCCGGGAGAAAGTATTTTCGAGAACCTAAAGTCAGATTTTAGTAAAAATTGTTTAACCCGAATAGAAGAGATGTCAGAGTCCCAGAGCATAGGTCGAGGAATAAAAGATCCTACTACCACCCAATGGCGACGTGGGCCCGTAAGGCACACAGCCAAGTTAGTAAAAGTTTTGTAATGACTAGACTCGACTTCGGCCAAGGAGTGTGGAAGGGGGATTCCTACAGGCAGTCGGCTCTGATACCAACTTGTGACGCCCCCGATTTAATCGTACACTAATCATGCACGCAAATGTGTACGATCAAGATCAGGGACTCACGGGAAGATATCACAACACAACTCTACAAATAAAATAAGTCATACAAGCATCATAATACAAGCCAGGGGCCTCGAGGGCTCGAATACAAGTGCTCGATCATAGACGAGTCAGCGGAAGCAACAATATCTGAGTACAGACATAAGTTAAACAAGGTGCCATAAGATGGCTAGCACAAACTGGGATACAGATCGAAAGAGGCGCAGGCCTCCTGCCTGGGATCCTCCAAACTACTCCTGGTCGTCGTCAGCGGGCAGCACGTAGTAGTAGGCCCCTC
>NW_025243458.1:0-2921 GCF_018294505.1 Triticum aestivum
TTTGAACTAGTGCGCCTATCCAAACATACTAATGGCGTATCCTGCCCAAGTGCGCCATTAGTAGTTGTAAGTACTAATGGCGCACCATGCAAGAGGTGCGCCATTAGTAAGTGGGCAGCAACAAGATATTTGGGACAGCCTCTCCTACCCACACACTCACTTTCTCCCCACTTCATTCTCTCCACCTCCTCCTTGTCTCGGGTGCCTCCTCTTTTTCACCTCATTTCCACCATAGATTCATTCAAATTAAGTGGTTAAATTACCTTGTTTTAATAGGTAAGTAAGGGGGGAAGCTATATTTAGGTTGTTCTCCTTACAACAATGTGCACATGCACTTTTTACGGACTAGCTAGATCTATGTATGTTCGTGGTGTTGCATATGTTTGTGGTGTTGCATATGTGTTTGTGTTTGGAGGTGTACCGGTATTTGATATGCGATAGTTGCCAATATTTTGCCGGAATGTTGATTCATTTCCGTTTCGGCGAGAATTTTGGCATTAAGCATTCTTTTTGGTCCTATTTTTAGGGAAGGTCATGCCAAATTTTTGTTTGGTTCTAAAATATCGTTTTGCTCTACCCCGCAGGCGACCATGGTCCGCACGATGACCGAAGGCATCGTGAATAGGTTTTTGAGGTCCGCGAAGGCCGAGATGCTTCAAAAGAACGAGACGGAGATAAGATGTCCGTGTCGAAGATGCAAGCTGAAGAGCCTTATTGCGGACTCGGATTCCGGGCAGGTGCGGGATCACCTGCTGTTGCGTGGTTTCATGGATGGCTATCGGTGGCAAGGTGATGAAGATGACTACGAAGTCGTCCATGCGGGCCGGGCAAGAAATGAGGAAGGGCAGCAAGACAACCACCGCGGCTCGGGCGGGCGAGAAGACGAAGAATACCCAGGAGATGATCACGACTGTGATGCTGTACACAGTCATCATGTAGAAGATGCAGGACATGATGATGAGGAAGATGCCGGAGCAGGCGACGGGCATGATCATGAAGATGATGATGCCGGCGGAGCAGACGACGCTGGACCATCGATGGGCTGGGTGCAGGACCCTCATATTCAAGAGCTGCTTCTCAAGCAGACGGATAACGCAAGAGCTGCCGCCCGAGAGAAAGCCAAGATGGATCAACTTGAGTTAGACGCAGTTACTCCATTGTATGAAGGATGCAGGCCCGAGGATACCCGCCTGAAAGTAACGCTCATGGCCTTGGAGATGAAGGTAAAACACAAAATGACCGACGCATGCTTCGACGAGAACATGTCATTCTGGCACGAACGTCTTCCCAAGGGGAACAAGTGCCCGACCAGTTTGGAGGGGGCGAAGAAAATCGTGTGTCCTCTGGATTTACCGCACGTGAAATACCATGTGTGCATGAACAATTGCATCATTTATCGGGACGAGCACGCGGAGTCTACAATATGTCCGGTGTGCGGTGTCACTCGATACAAGAAGAGGAAGAAAGCTCCTCGAAAAGTGGTGTGGTACTTTCCGATCACTCCTCGTCTGCAGCGGTATTTCGCGGATCCTAAGGTAGCAAAGCTCCTACGTTGGCACGCGGATAGGGAGGAGAAGAAGCGAGAAGATGACGCAAATGATCCGGAGATAGATAAAAAAGACAAGATGCTGAGTCACCCTAAGGATGCGAGCCAGTGGCAAGCATTGAACTTCGAATACCCAGAATTTGGGAACGATCCAAGGAACATCGTGCTGGGCGCGAGCACCGATGGAGTCAATCCGTTTGGCAGCCAGAGAAGCACACATAGCACCTGGCCTGTGTTTGTGTGGATGTACAACCTTCCCCCCTGGTTGTGCATGAAGAGGAAGTACATTCACATGAGTGTGCTAATTGAAGGGCCGAAACAACCAGGGAACAACATCAATCTGTATCTGGGGCTGCTGAAAGAGGAGCTTGACACGCTGTGGAAAACGCCAGCCAATACGTGGGATGCCGCAGAGAAAGAGTATTTCCCTATGAGAGCCGCACTGCTCATGACGGTGCACGACTATCTCGGTTACGGATATCTTGCGGGGCAGGTAGTCCACGGATTTTCTAGATGCGTAAGGTGCATGGATGACACAACGTATCGCCAGCTAGATAGAGATCCCGGGTCTTCGAAAACCGTGTTCATGGGACATCGAAGGTGGCTTCGCGACGATGACACGTGGAGGAAACGCAAGGATCTGTTCGATGGTGAAACAGAACCCCGAAAACGCCCGTGTACGAGGAGCGGCGAGGAAATAGACAAGCTGTTGAAAAATTGGAAAGACTGCCCACTGCCGGGAAAGAAGCAAAAGGCGCCAGAGCCGGGAAAGAAGCGAAAGGCGCCAGAGCCGCTGCTGAAGGTATGGAAAACAAGGTCTGTTTTCTGGGACTTGCCGTACTGGAAGATCCACCGTGTGCCTCACAGCCTTGATGCCATGCATATCACGAAGAACGTGTGCGAGAGTCTGCTTGGTACCCTGCTCAACATGCCAGAGAGGACCAAAGATGGGCCGAAAGCAAGGGCAGACTTGAAATCAATGGGCATCAGGCAGGAGCTTCACGCTATATATGATGATGATGATGATGATGATGATGATGATGATGATGATGATGATGATGATGATGATGAGGCGAAGCAGGACACAGAAAGTCGTCGCAAAGGCAAAAAGGCCAAGAAGACCGGAAATGACTACCCTCCCGCGTGCTTCACTCTAAGTCAGGAGGAGATCGAGCAGTTTTTCACCTGCCTCCTAGGAGTAAAACTTCCTTACGGTTACGCGGGGAAGATAAGCAGATACCTAGACCCAGCGAAGCAGAAGTTCAGCGGGATGAAGTCTCACGACTGTCACGTGCTGATGACGCAGATACTTCCAGTTGCAATCCGTGGGATCATGGACGCGCACGTCCGTGAAACGCTATTTGGCCTATGCAAC
>NW_025243459.1:0-2921 GCF_018294505.1 Triticum aestivum
GTATGTCGAACAAGTTCAACATATTTCTTCCGGATAACCCATGCAGAAAGGTTGAACTGGCAGAGTCACAATATAGAATGGAGAACTCGTCGAGGCCACTCCTGTTGTGATCTTTTGATCCAACAAACATCTGCCGTAAAGTGGTTCATAGTATTTGGAAGAAGGAAATACCACGAACTTCGAGGACTATTGCAAAGGTTACTAATTACCTAAAGGAACTAGCAACACTATCAACATGAAGTAAGTAGAGTGAATCTCGGTTCAAAACCCAGGAATAGAATACCTACTACTAAGTGGCATCATGGGATGCTTTCGAGAATAAAGGCCAGAATCATCACACTGGGATCACAAAACATGGCTAGACTACTAGATGATCCCCTAAGACACCTAGGGTCATAATAAAAACTCCAACATATATGTCGAGGCAATAGAGTACCTCAACTCAACAATTTGTGTGATTAACCTGGCATAGAAGAACATCGAAACCAGAGGGAAAGGATTTTGCAAGTGCATCAAATTGTTTAGAAACCTGGGATGACTCGGACAGCATAACGACTGTAAATGCTCAAAAAAAGATTGGAGACATGCTACAAAAATGGTGGCATAGCCACTCAGAAGCACAATATCAAGGTTTCGAGATCAACAGTTAACATACAGAAGTAGTAGGAACTGAACTCAAGCTTAGAACCATCAATCCTATAGGTCTACGGATTAGTAACACGTGATCCTGATAGAAAGAAGAGAAATCCTAATTCCTTAACCCCGTAGGAAAGATAAGATGACTCAGATCAGAAGGACATAAGGTAAAGGAGTAAAAAGAGCTTTATGTTCCATCCCACAATCAATTCCCTTATATAACTAAAGAATTTCTAGACTCAACTTCGACCAGTTTGGCTTGGTAATCCTACAGACAGTCAAGCTCTGATACCAAAGCTGTCAGGACCCCGACTCAATGCCACATCGATCTAGCATGTAACACCTCATATCACTTTGCGGCCTCACGCACGGTATCCCCACGGGTGTCGCCTTACCTTTGCCCGGGACCGTTTGCGCCTTTTGGCACACATATATGATAGTGTCGCTAGCATCCATATGATAAGGAGCCCGGGCTGACATGGCTAGTCGTAAACCCAAAGTGGCACAAACTTACAGGGACAGGCATCCATGACCCAACATCGAACGTGTCGGTCATCAGCGAATGAATCCAGGCTGTAGCACTAGGCTAACAGGACACCGGTATTCGTCGCGTGACATTTCCCGAAGGGATAGACACAGGAACGAAGAAGGACACATGCCGGCCAACCTAAGTGTTCCGGAGCAGTAGCAAGCTACCATGGCTTAATGGAAGCACTAGGAGACATTTCCCGGTAAGAGAGGCTACCAAGGATAAACAACTAGATAGTTAGATCCCACACATACCAAGCATTTTAATAACATACACACAATATGCTCGATATGTGCAAATACAACATGGCATCACAACATGACTCTACAACTCAAGTATTTATTCAATAGGCTCCGAGGAGAGAGATATTACAATCATGGGTCTCATGACCCAACATTCAGAGCAAACAAGTCAAGCACAAGCGGAAGCTTAACATGTCTGAGTACAGACATCTACAAAAGAAAAAGGTTGAGAAGCCTGACTGTCTATCAGATCCTGCCGAGGGCACAAGATCATAGCTGAGGTAACAAGCTAAACGTCGAAGTCCACGCGGTACTACTAGCGAGACTGAAGTCTCTCTGCAAAAACATAAATTAAGCAACGTGAGTACAAATGTACCCAGCAAGACTTACATCAGAACTAACTACATATGCATCATTATCAACAAAGGGGATGGTGGGGTTTAACTGCAGCAAGCCAGCTTTGACTCGGTGGCTAACCTGAACTACGACTGCAAGTAACTCTTTTGAGGTGGCGCACACGAGTCCACATATTCACCATATCAATACACCACTATGGATCCGCTCTCGTCTCCCTACGAGAACGCCATCCATAGCACTCATGCTTATCTTGCGTATTTTAGAGTATCCACTTTCACTTGTCTATGAACTATACAGGCAACCCAGAAGTCCTTTACCGCGGACACGGCTATTCGAATAGATAATGTTAACCCTGCAGGGGTGTACTTCTTCACACACGCTCTCACCACTTACCGCCGTTTACACGACATGTACTCGGCAACCTTCAAGCGGAAGCCCAGCGAGGGTGTCGGCCACGACCTGACTAACCACACAAGTCTCTCGTCCAGGTTTATCGCCTATTCGGGTTCCATCCGCAAGGAGATCCGGCCGGGGTGTCGCTCACGGCCCCAAACGATGTGTGCAGGGTTCCCAAGTCCACCATCCGGGTGCCACTTGGTACACCGGGCCACTGTGCCTAGTTTGTCCCAAGCCCACCTGTACCGGGTGCCACTTGGTAGACTACTAACACTACCTACAAACACTAGAAACTAGTTGCAACTCCTGGACAGAGATAAAGTTGATTAATAAGTCGAGAGAGCTTGGAGTGCCCGGAGCCCAATGTGTGGTAGTAACTAATCATGGATCACAAACACAGAACTCAGTTCCTGAGGACGGCTGCAATGAGACAATCCGCCATGTACTCCTACATGGCCTCTCACCGCTACCTTTACCAAATCGTGTTCACACACTTAGTTCACACACAGTAGGACATGTTCACACACCTCCGATTCATCCCCGATGAATCAGACCTGACTCAACTCTAAGCAATAGCAGGCATGACAAACAAGCATGAATGAGTAGGCACATCAGGGCTCAAACAACTCCTACTCATGCTAGTGGGTTTCATCTATTTACTGTGGCAATGACAGGTCATGCAGAGGATAAAGGGGTTCAGCTACCGCAGCAAGTAACAGATGAATCGTTGTTGTCCTAATGCAGTAAAAGAGAGCAGGAGC
>NW_025243460.1:0-2921 GCF_018294505.1 Triticum aestivum
CAGTCCGGCCATCACAGGTTCCGCCAAAAAACACCTCTTTTCATACATCGTACTCATATGCATAGACATATAATCCTACTACAATGCATAGATTTAAAATAACAATTACCGGCCGGCGTTTATCGCCGACGCCTCTTTGCCAAAAACGGCAGCCACGCTTCGTGTTATGCCCGGTTATGCCAGGGGCTGCACAGTACGTCAATACAGTCCGACCACCTTTTCGGTCGCTCCGCACCCCGAACTTATAGCACTATATGCATCAGCTCCGAATCATGTCTTGGGTCATCGGTTGGGTTTGCCCGGCTCCCATGTTTTGTTAACCTTACATTCCGTTCTATCGGCTAAGGTAGCGGTGGGAGAACTACTGCGATTGTGTCCCGGTTTTGCCGGACGAGCACCTCAGTAGAGAAAGCCGAAAACCGACTGTCATGATGCAGCGAGAGCTAGTCAGCTGTTCGAGAGGTTCTAAATCTTTAAAGATTTATTCCGCACAATGCAATTATAAATGCAGATTGCGACGATCGGTCTTCCGATTAGGCGCCAATAGAGCCCCTAGTTCGGCCTTCCGAACACTAGGGGCTGCGCCGACCATACTCGAATCCTATGGCTAAGTGAGAGTAATAAAGCCCTATAGTCCGATTGCGTGGTTCGTGGTGAGAAAAACCTCCTTAAAAGGACCCAACTATGGGATAAAGAGCGTTCAGATATACCCTGAACACCCCCATATTCTTTTTTACGTGGGGGCAAAAGTCGACGACTGGCCAACTCTCAGGATGTACATACAATAAACAGTCGCACAGGAAGAACATATGTTCAAACAAAACAGGCAACATATAATAAAAATGCCATTATCCCATATTACAAAAGCGGCACGAATGCCCTCAGGGAAATATAATGTCTTTGGCACACTTATCCGCCGCAAGGCGGGCCCCTTTTAGTACACCTTCGTAGTATAGCTCGGGCTTGCGGTGCTCCTTACCCTCCGGCGGTCCCTCAGTCATCATCTTCTCCGTGTCAAGCTTCCCCCAATGCACTTTTGCACGGGCAAACGCCATGCGCGCGCCTTCTATACAGACTGATCGCTTGATAACATCAAGCTGAGGACAGGCGCCCACAATCCGCTTGACGAGTCCGAAGTAACTGCTTGGAATTGGCTCCACAGGCCACAGCCGGACAACTAAGTCCTTCATGGCTAGTTCGGCTGCCTGGTGCAGTTCGACCATTTGTTTCAGCTGATCGATAAAAGGCACCGGATAGTTCGGCGCCAAAAACTGCGACCAGAAATCCCTCTCCGCAGACTTCTTCTCCTCGGTCGGTAGAATTGGGCGGCATCTGATATGCTGCGAGGAAGATCTGCAAAAGCCCCTGCAAAAATAAGAATTAAGCTTGCCGCTTAGGATTCTTCCCATTACCATGTACAAAGGGCTAAGAATATAGATGGCCTTACCAGCCGCAACTTTCTGGGCCTCCTGAATGTCCCATGCAGCACCTCGGGCTTCTTCCCGGGCACCTTCCGCAGCCTCGAGAGCTTGGGCGAGTTCGGATTCTTTCCCTATCAGACTCTGCTCCAAGCCCTCGCTTTTCTTCACAGCTTCCTGGAGCTCTCGCTTAGCTGCGATGACCCTGGCCTCGTGTTTTTCACGAAGCGCCTGTTCGGTGACAGCCTTCTCGTTGGCATCAGCCACAACCTTCTTTAGTGCCTCGTATTCGGCACTCGCTCCTATAGCATATAATACAAACACTTTTCACTAAGCATAACTACTCATTCGTGCCAACTTCAAGACAAATGTTTTCAACATACCCTGCTTGTCTTCCAATTGCTTCTTCACACGGTCAAGTTATTCCTCGGCCCGTGCAAGGCTCTGCTTCAGTTCGGACACTTCCCCATTATAAGCGACCGTCCTCTCTGCAGACATCTGTTTTCGCACAAAGGGGTATACATCATTCACATAGGCTTCTGCGAAAGCGGAGGATTTGATCCCCTGCCCAGCTCCGTCTCCTCCGCCGGACAGTGCATCAGGGGCTACTACTCATATTATGACAATTCCTCAAAGGTTTCTTCGGAAACATACCTCAAAGGCCTTTATAAGGCCAAAGCAGGACTCGTTCAGCCCGCTCTCGGCGGACTGAATCTTCTCAACCACCGCGCCCATGAGGGTCCGGTGCTCATCGACGATAGACACATTCTTCAACGCTTTTGATAGACTGTCGGGCAGCTCTGCTCGAACAGAGGATGTCGGCAGGGTAGGCAGGCCTCCCACCATCGAAGGTGGCTGTTCGCTCGACTCTGGAACCTTAGAGGTCCCGGGGGCCTTATCCGCCCCCGTGTGTCCGGCTCCAGGGATATGTCCTCCCTGTCCAGGTCCTGTTGCAATGACACCTCAATGTCGCGCCTGGACTGTGGGGGAAAGGGCCTGCGGAGGCGTCTCGCTCGCCAAGGCGTCTGAGCCCAGCGAATCCTCCGATGTGGACTGTCCGGCGCGAGGCCTCGCCGGGCTGTGCAAAATATGGCAACGGTTAAAGCTACTATATCCAAAAATAATCACTGGACGCATATGCGCATTTGGATCACGTATACTTACGACTTCTCCAGGGGCTGGGCCCTGGGATCCCACTCCGGGCTGCTGTCGGCAGCCGTGGTGAATGTCTCTGGGAGGGAACCTTTCCCCCTCTTGGGTGATTCGGCCTCTAGGGACGGGGAAGCTGCACGCTTCCTCCCACCTTTAGAGTGAGGCTCGTCCTCCTCTGCTTCCTCCTCTTCGCCTTCTGAAGAAGGAGCGTCGCTTGAGTCTTCGGATTTTTCGTCCGAAGCCTCGCGGCGACGGAGGCCACTCCGGGTCTTCTTGACCTTCTTGGAGGCCTCCTTCTTTGGCGCCTCATAAGGAGCGGGGACCAGCATCTTCGACAGAAGAGGTCCGGCC
>NW_025243461.1:0-2920 GCF_018294505.1 Triticum aestivum
CCCGTGAATTCTGGAGTCTTCTTTCCTCCTTTGACGTATGCGGCCCATATAGTTTTCTTGTGATTGTTGAATGCAACCGCCATCTGGACCCATGGAAGATCATTCTTGTTGAGGAATTTGAAAAGAAACTTCATGAGCATGGTCTTGTTATGATATTCAATATTCAACACTCCCAATCCACCCTGCTTTTTGGGTTTATAAATCTGCTCCCAAGCAATAAGAGCCACCCTAGAATCTTGTGAACCATATTTCCTCCAAAAATAGTTTTTGAGATAGGTATTAATCTGTTGGACTACAGTGGTGGGAATTGCTAAAGTGCTCATGACAAAAGTGGGCATGCTGGTGAAAACAGTTTTGATCAGAGTCAATTTATCTCAAGTGGAAAGCAGAGTAGAGCAACCTTCCAGCTTGTTTGCAATTCTTTGGATAAGTGGCATGAAATCTTTGACCCTAGGCTTGCTGAGGCTAAGAGGTAAGCCCAGATAAGTGTGTGGAAAATATCCAATCTTGCAGCCAAAAATGATGGACAGATCCTGCATCTTCTGCTCATGGGTGTTGATTGGAATCAAAGTGGATTTGTTGTAACTGACCTTCAGTCCAGTGTAGGCTTCAAAATGCAGCAGCAGATTTTTAATATGGTTGAGTTGACTAGCATCAACTTGGATGACCAAGATTGTATCATCTGCATATTGGATAATGGGAAAATCTGGACAGGAGTGATGAACCAAGGGAGAGGAGATCATAGAGGTTCTCATAGCTTCATTCATCATGGACTGAAGGAGATCTGCTGCCAAGACAAAGATCAGAGGAGAGAAGGGGTCTCCTTGCCTAACACCTTTCTTGGATATAAATTGCTTTCCTGGCACCCCATTTAGAAGAACAGAGGAGAAACCAGTGCTATAGATTAAGTTAATCCAGTAAAGCCATATTTCTCCAAAACCCTTTGCTCTTAGAATTTCCATTAAAGCCTTGTGGTTCAACATGTCAAAAGCCTTTTCAAAATCTAGTTTTAGCAGAATAATCTCATGCCTGGATACCTCGCATTGGTGAATATATTCATAAGACCATGCTAAACAGTCTCGAATGCATCTATTATCGAGGAAACCATATTGGTTCTTATGCAGAAGCTTGAGGATCACTTTTTGGAGTCCGTTTGCCAGGAGCTTAGTAATAATCTTCAATGTACAATTAAGCAAGGAAATTGGCCTGAACTCCCCTGGAGTGGCAGCTGCATCTGTCTTGGGGATCAGAGTGATAAAACAGTAATTAATGCACTGCAGGTTAACAGAGCCCTGATAGAAATCCTCAATGAGTTTGTAGAAATCTGGTGCTAAAATGTCCCAACACCTTTTCAAAAATACTGCATTAAAACCATCAGGACCAGGTGACTTATCAGCAGGCATGTGCTGAACAACTTTGTCAATTTCCTCTTTTGTGAAAGGTAGTTCCAGCTCAGTGAGACCCTCATGGGGTTGAATCAGAGTATGCAAGAGTAGAGGGTTATGATTTTCAGAACTTGTGCCCAGTCTTTCTTTAAATGCTCTATGCTGGATGGCCGCTTTAGTGTGGTGATCAATGTGCTCCTGTCCCAGCTCATCTTTCAACATGGCAATATGATTGTTTCTGTGTTTGATGGTTTCTTTTGCTTGGAAGAATTTAGTATTGGCCTCCCCTACTTTGATTTTCCTTATTGTAGCTCTTTGCTTCCAATATATCCTTTGGTTATTCAAAGTCTGAGACAAGTGATCCTTAAGAATTGCCCTACCATTGTGCTTAGCAATAGAAAGGGGTCTGAATTCCTCCAATGTATAATAGAACAGAATAAGATAATTAGAGTCTATAATGATCTTTTTCAGGTCAGGTAAAGATCTAGCCCAAGTCTTAAGTCCCTTTCTTAATCTTTTTAATTTGGCAGCAATGATCTTAGCACTGTCTGTTTCATTCACATCATGTTGCCAAATGTTTTTGACCACCTTCTTAAATTGCCTATGCTCCATCCAGTAATTCTCAAATTTGAATATCTGTGCTCCGGGGATGGTGGTACCAATTTTTATGCAAATGGGAATATGATCAGAGGTAGTTTTGGCAAGTGGAGTAGCAGATGTGACAGGGTAGGTGAGAGCCCAGGATTCTGATGTAAAACACCAGTCAAGCTTTTCCAAGAAAGGAGCTTCTTGCATATTGCTCCAGGTGAAATTCCTTCCTCTCAAAGGGATCTCAATGAGTGCTTGGTGGTCGATGGCTTCATTAAATAATAGCATATCATTGATGCATCCTCCCGCTCTACTTCTGTTATGAGGATATCTCACATAATTAAAATCACCAAGGATCATCCAGTTTGCATTACCAACCAAATGGAAGTCATGGAACCAATTAATGAGATCTGGTCTAATATCAGGTTGACATGGCCCATATACATTGGTGAGATACCATTATTCCCCTGTATGAGTGGATGTAAAGTGGATAGTGATAGAGTAATCATTCTCATGGAAAAGTTGGCCCTGAAAGAGGTGCTCAGACCAAGCAATTAGCAAACCACCTGAGGCCCCAATAGAAGGAAGATAGGCAAATTTGGAAAGCCTTCGGGGCCAAATTTTTTTGAGGTAAAGACTATCAATATATTCTCGTTTGGTTTCTTGTAAACAGAGAATAGAGCAGGTCGATTATTCAATTTTATTAGCAATAGCAGTCCATTTCTTGGGGTCATTCAATCCCCTCACATTCCAGTTCAAGATATTCCAGGTTCTAGCCATAATCCAGGGGATATAAACTACAAAATACTTTCAAACAGACTTTTTTCTGATCCACACTAGTCTCTTCAGCAGTACAAACAATCATAGAAGCAAGCCAGTACATAGTGCTAAACTGTGGCAATAATGGATTTATTATATACCCAAAAGAAAGACACATAAAGCTAACT
>NW_025243462.1:0-2920 GCF_018294505.1 Triticum aestivum
CCCGTGAATTCTGGAGTCTTCTTTCCTCCTTTGACGTATGCGGCCCATATAGTTTTCTTGTGATTGTTGAATGCAACCGCCATCTGGACCCATGGAAGATCATTCTTGTTGAGGAATTTGAAAAGAAACTTCATGAGCATGGTCTTGTTATGATATTCAATATTCAACACTCCCAATCCACCCTGCTTTTTGGGTTTATAAATCTGCTCCCAAGCAATAAGAGCCACCCTAGAATCTTGTGAACCATATTTCCTCCAAAAATAGTTTTTGAGATAGGTATTAATCTGTTGGACTACAGTGGTGGGAATTGCTAAAGTGCTCATGACAAAAGTGGGCATGCTGGTGAAAACAGTTTTGATCAGAGTCAATTTATCTCAAGTGGAAAGCAGAGTAGAGCAACCTTCCAGCTTGTTTGCAATTCTTTGGATAAGTGGCATGAAATCTTTGACCCTAGGCTTGCTGAGGCTAAGAGGTAAGCCCAGATAAGTGTGTGGAAAATATCCAATCTTGCAGCCAAAAATGATGGACAGATCCTGCATCTTCTGCTCATGGGTGTTGATTGGAATCAAAGTGGATTTGTTGTAACTGACCTTCAGTCCAGTGTAGGCTTCAAAATGCAGCAGCAGATTTTTAATATGGTTGAGTTGACTAGCATCAACTTGGATGACCAAGATTGTATCATCTGCATATTGGATAATGGGAAAATCTGGACAGGAGTGATGAACCAAGGGAGAGGAGATCATAGAGGTTATCATAGCTTCATTCATCATGGACTGAAGGAGATCTGCTGCCAAGACAAAGATCAGAGGAGAGAAGGGGTCTCCTTGCCTAACACCTTTCTTGGATAGAAATTGCTTTCCTGGCACCCCATTTAGAAGAACAGAGGAGAAACCAGTGCTATAGATTAAGTTAATCCAGTAAAGTCATATTTCTCCAAAACCCTTTGCTCTTAGAATTTCCATTAAAGCCTTGTGGTTCAACATGTCAAAAGCCTTTTCAAAATCTAGTTTTAGCAGAATAATCTCATGCCTGGATACCTCGCATTGGTGAATATATTCATAAGACCATGCTAAACAGTCTCGAATGCATCTATTATCGAGGAAACCATATTGGTTCTTATGCAGAAGCTTGAGGATCACTTTTTGGAGTCCGTTTGCCAGGAGCTTAGTAATAATCTTCAATGTACAATTAAGCAAGGAAATTGGCCTGAACTCCCCTGGAGTGGCAGCTGCATCTGTCTTGGGGATCAGAGTGATAAAACAGTTATTAATGCACTGCAAGTTAACAGAGCCCTGATAGAAATCCTCAATGAGTTTGTAGAAATCTGGTGCTAAAATGTCCCAACACCTTTTCAAAAATACTGCATTAAAACCATCAGGACCAGGTGACTTATCAGCAGGCATGTGCTGAACAACTTTGTCAATTTCCTCTTTTGTGAAAGGTAGTTCCAGCTCAGTGAGACCCTCATGGGGTTGAATCAGAGTATGCAAGAGTAGAGGGTTATGATTTTCAGAACTTGTGCCCAGTCTTTCTTTAAATGCTCTATGCTGGATGGCCGCTTTAGTGTGGTGATCAATGTGCTCCTGTCCCAGCTCATCTTTCAACATGGCAATATGATTGTTTCTGTGTTTGATGGTTTCTTTTGCTTGGAAGAATTTAGTATTGGCCTCCCCTACTTTGATTTTCCTTATTGTAGCTCTTTGCTTCCAATATATCCTTTGGTTATTCAAAGTCTGAGACAAGTGATCCTTAAGAATTGCCCTACCATTGTGCTTAGCAATAGAAAGGGGTCTGAATTCCTCCAATGTATAATAGAACAGAATAAGATAATTAGAGTCTGTAATGATCTTTTTCAGGTCAGGTAAAGATCTAGCCCAAGTCTTAAGTCCCTTTCTTAATCTTTTTAATTTGGCAGCAATGATCTTAGCACTGTCTGTTTCATTCACATCATGTTGCCAAATGTTTTTGACCACCTTCTTAAATTGCCTATGCTCCATCCAGTAATTCTCAAATTTGAATATCTGTGCTCCGGGGATGGTGGTACCAATTTTTATGCAAATGGGAATATGATCAGAGGTAGTTTTGGCAAGTGGAGTAGCAGATGTGACAGGGTAGGTGAGAGCCCAGGATTCTGATGTAAAACACCAGTCAAGCTTTTCCAAGAAAGGAGCTTCTTGCATATTGCTCCAGGTGAAATTCCTTCCTCTCAAAGGGATCTCAATGAGTGCTTGGTGGTCGATGGCTTCATTAAATAATAGCATATCATTGATGCATCCTCCCGCTCTACTTCTGTTATGAGGATATCTCACATAATTAAAATCACCAAGGATCATCCAGTTTGCATTACCAACCAAATGGAAGTCATGGAACCAATTAATGAGATCTGGTCTAATATCAGGTTGACATGGCCCATATACATTGGTGAGATACCATTATTCCCCTGTATGAGTGGATGTAAAGTGGATAGTGATAGAGTAATCATTCTCATGGAAAAGTTGGCCCTGAAAGAGGTGCTCAGACCAAGCAATTAGCAAACCACCTGAGGCCCCAATAGAAGGAAGATAGGCAAATTTGGAAAGCCTTCGGGGCCAAATTTTTTTGAGGTAAAGACTATCAATATATTCTCGTTTGGTTTCTTGTAAACAGAGAATAGAGCAGGTCGATTATTCAATTTTATTAGCAATAGCAGTCCATTTCTTGGGGTCATTCAATCCCCTCACATTCCAGTTCAAGATATTCCAGGTTCTAGCCATAATCCAGGGGATATAAACTACAAAATACTTTCAAACAGACTTTTTTCTGATCCACACTAGTCTCTTCAGCAGTACAAACAATCATAGAAGCAAGCCAGTACATAGTGCTAAACTGTGGCAATAATGGATTTATTATATACCCAAAAGAAAGACACATAAAGCTAACT
>NW_025243463.1:0-2920 GCF_018294505.1 Triticum aestivum
ACTCGATTCCCCGTAGTAGGTTGAGAGGCTTCTCCTCTCATGATTTACTCTGATTAGTTTGCTTGGCTCCATGCTCCTCATGATTTCTTTGAATTTTTCTGTAGGAGCTCGATCAAAAATAACCTAAGAAAAATATGTTGTTCTTCTCTACAATGGTTGCGTGTGGAATTTGAGGAGAATCTGTGCACCAGCATCCGACTCCTTGATGTTGCTCTGATCATATTGTGTAAATATATTTCTAATAAAGCAATCGTCCGATGGTGTACATGTTAGAAATAACAAGATGTAATCATCAAGTGTGAGAGATGGCAACATCATGATGGGATGGTATGTACTGTTGTGCTCATCAATAGGTTAGTCTTTCATTCTCTTGTAGCCGGTATGTTTTTCGTTATGCAAATAATTAGGAAATATCTAATTTCTATGTACGTCCAAATATATATAAGTGGTTGTTGTAAACACTGAATTTGGATTTGTTAACGGTCGCTGCATTTGGTCTATCCCGAGCCTCTGACTGTGGATCATGTTCTTTTGATATCCGCTTGCCACGATATGTTATCTCTGGTTGTGGTTATGGTTGGACTTCTGGTATGTGTTACCTCTAAATTTGCAGCAAATAGCATTTCATTAGAGATGACTTTGCAGAAAATTGCAAATCGCGCAAACCAAGCCATCGCCGCCTCGTCGCTCTCGCCGGGAGCAACAACAACCGCCGGTCTCTTCTTAGCCGACATCTCCTCCATCCGGATGCCCTGCGGCACGAGCCACTCCGCCACCGCCTGGGACTCGACCTCCGGGAAGTTTAGGTCCGTCTTCGGCCGTTCGGCACGCCACACCGCCACGCCGTAGGCACGCGCGGCCTCATTGGCGGTGGGGTATGTGCCGAGCCACCGACGATGCCCGGCGTCGGAGAACTCCAGTCCGAAGTTCCCGGAGGGCTTCGCCCTCATGCCGAAGAAACCGGACTTGCCCTTCGGCGTCTTCTTCGGTGCCATCGGGGAGCGGGCGGCGGCCGAGCGGGGAGCGGGGCGGAGGCGGACGGAGCGGGGCGGTGGACAAACCGGAGAGGAGGCGGACGGAGCGGGGCCGGGCGGAGGATGGACCGGAGGCGGAGGCGGACGGAGAGAAGGCGGGCGGGGTCGGGGCGGGGCGGAGGCGGCCGGAGCGGAGGCGAACGCGATGGGGCAGCGCGGCGGCAGGCGGCGGCCTAGGCGGGGTGGAATCAATGGCGGTGGTCTGGATCTACGGCGGGGCGAGCCCTTGAAAAGTTAACATGTAACTCTTGCAAACTATTTCAAGAGCCCGTGGCAACGCACGGACACTCTACTAGTTATTACTAGTATCATGGCCTACGGGCCTAGTTGGTCGTCACGCATACACAGATACAGTCTATAATCAGCTCGTGAAAGCAGGCATCAGTCATCTCTGTATGTACTATGTATGCACGCAGGCAGGCAGGGGTAGCAGCAGACCATGAACATGAACAGCGTCCAATAACACGGGCATGTAGAGGTAGCAGCAGACCATGTACTAATCAGTCAAATATAAAATGTGTTCAAGTGACAAATTTACCTGATACTGATAATACATCCAAATGCACAGACATGTAGTGCGTACAACTTAACATAAACTGGAGACATACAGGTTATGTATAGATCAAATATGACAAAACAAGATCAAATATGACACTTGTTTCGAGCTGACGGAAAAAGAAAAGAAAAATAATAGCCACATTATTATTATTATTGAAACTTCTTCAATGATGATGACATCACTGAATGTAAAGAAATTATCCCCTTTGTACTGTAACTGCTGAAATTATGAAAAGCAGATAGAAAATAAGCTTCAGGTGGACATATATTGAGCTATATTTCGGCTGATCCACAACATTCTTCTTCAGGTAAGCCCACCAACTCTCAGACTTTAAAAGTAGGCATACAATACACTATAACAATAGGTGTGGCAATAACCAATCTATACTGTTTTTGCCGGCGAAGAGGAGCACAGGCAGGTCCTCAAGAAGGAGGCGAAGAAGGCGCTGGTGGGATGTATCTACGTTTTACGGGTCTTTGTTCTCAACCTTTGCTCTTGGGCATTCTGTCAAGCGTCTCAACGTTGTTTTAATTCGAATAAAATTCTAATCCGGTAACAGGACCTATCTTAAATCCAAGCTCTACCAACGACAGCATTAAATCTGTTTCGCCAACCGCAGAAAACTGGGTCTGCTCTGCCTGCATCATAGAAAACCTTGTCTTTATTGCAAGTGAAATATTACAGAACTAAACCTAATTTTAGAAGATAACCAAAATGAAAAGGCTGCTGAATCCATTATTGGTACATGTATTTGTATGAGCCAACATTTTTTCCAGCAGCAATACCATAATCCCACTTGACAGAAAACTGACACTGAAGATAACCTTGGAGGCACATAAAGCTTTTAATCAAACCGATCTCCAAATAGAAAGAAAAGTGACACTAGTGAAAACCGGTTCAGCAACTGCTTCAGGGTTCATCTTGGCTCGAGCTTTGTGATGGTCATTCCATTTGAGGACGCCGCTTTTGAATTATTGTCACTGCGTCCACTCAATCCGTCAGAGAAGCCTGGCATGGAAACAGAAGGGAGGCGAGCACTCTGGCTGCTAAGCATGACATTCACCGACGACATCGCCGGCCTATCTTCAGGCCTGTTCTGCACGCACAGCAGCCCGATCTGGATGCACTTCAGCACCTGGTCAACGTGAGAGGGATGGTCGCTAAGGGATGGATCGATCAACTCGATGACATTTCCCCTGGTCCAGTGCTCCCATACCTGCACCAGATTGGTAAATTCTTCAGTTATTATGACAGGGATTCAGCAGCGCGCACAAAGTTTACTAGCATTGGTGCTTAATTAGTACTCCCTCCATCCAGAAATACTTGT
>NW_025243464.1:0-2920 GCF_018294505.1 Triticum aestivum
GTCAAAACGAGTTGAGGTTTTACACTAACCCTTGCACATCGGTCCTACCGAGTTGACCTCGTCGGTCCCACTGAAAACTCTAACGTTCATATTTTGACCTGAATCGGTCTGACCGAGTTTCACCATTCGGTCTCACCGAGTTTGAGAATCTGTGTGTAATGGCTAGATTTCGTGTGGAGGCTATATATACCCCTTCACCCATTCTTCATTCGTGGAGAGAGCCATCAGAACGTGCCTACACTTCCACCATTCATTTTCTGAGAGAGAACCACCTACTTATGTGTTGAGACCAAGACATTCCATTCCAACCACAAGAATCTTGATCTCTAGCCTTCCCCAAGTTGCTTTCCACTCAAATCATCTTTCCACCATAGCCAAGTCTGTGAGAGAGAGTTGAGTGTCGGGGAGACTATCATTTGAAGCACAAGAGCAAGGAGTTCATCATCAACACACCATCTATTACCTTTTGGAGAGTGGTGTCTCCTAGATTGGTTAGGTGTCACTTGGGAGCCTCCATCAAGATTGTGGAGTGATGTCTAATACACAACCTTCTTCTTGTAGACGTTGTTGGGCCTCCAAGTGCAGAGGTTTGTAGGACAGTAGCAAATTTCCCTCAAGTGGATGACCTAAGGTTTATCAATCCGTGGGAGGCGTAGGATGAAGATGGTCTCTCTCAAACAACCCTGCAACCAAATAACAAAGAGTCTCTTGTGTCCCCAACACACCCAATACAATGGTAAATTGTATAGGTGCACTAGTTCGGCGAAGAGATGGTGATACAAGTGCAATATGGATAGTAGATATGAGTATTTGTAATCTGGAAATATAAAAACAGCAAGGTAAAAAGTGGTAAAAGTGAGTGTAAACGGTATTGCAATGCTAGGAAACAAGGCCTAAGGTTCATACTTTCACTAGTGCAAGTTCTCTCAACAATATTAACATAACTGGATCATATAACTATCCCTTAACATGCAACAAAGAGTCACTCCAAAGTCACTAATAGCGGAGAACAAACAAAGAGATTATTGTAGGGTACGAAACCACCTCAAAGTTATCCTTTCTGATCGATCTATTCAAGAGTCCATAGTAAAATAACACGAAGCTATTATTTCCGTTCGATCTATCATAGAGTTCGTACTAGAATAACACCTTAAGACACAAATCAACCAAAACCATAATGTCACCTAGATACTCCAATGTCACCTCAAGTATCCTGGGCATGATTATACTATATGCATCACACAATCTTAGATTCATCTATTCAACCAACACAAAGAACTTCAAAGAGTGCCCCAAAGTTTCTACCAAAGAGTCAAGACGAAAACGTGTGCCAACCCCTATGCATAAGTTCACAAGGTCACTGAACCCGCAAGTTGATCACCAAAACATACATCAAGTAGATCACATGATATCCCATTGTCACCACAGATAAGCACATGCAAGACATACATCAAGTGTTCTCAAATCCTTAAAGACTCAATCAATAAGATAACTTCAAAGGGGAAACTCAATCCATTACAAGAGAGTAGAGGGGGATAAACATCATAAGATCCAACTATAATAGCAAAGCTCGCGATACATCAAGATCGGGCCAAATCAAGAACATGATAGAGAGAGATCAAACACATAGCTACTAGTACATACCCTCAGCCCCGAGGGTGAACTACTCCCTCCTCGTCATGGAGAGCGCCAGGATGATGAAGATGGCCACCGATGAGGGATCCCCCCTCCGGCAAGGTGCCGGAATAGGGTCCCGATTGGTTTTTGGTGGCTATAGAGGCTTGCGGCGGTAGAACTCTCGATCTATTGTGCTCCTGGATGTTTTCGGGGTATATGGATATATATAGGCGAAAGAAGTCGGTCAGGGGAGCAACGAGGGGCCCACGAGGTTGGGGGCGCGCCCAGGGGGTTAGGGCGCGCCCTAGACCCTCGTGGCTTCCTCGAAGCTTCCCTAACGTCTACTCCAAGTCTCCTGGATTGCTTCTGTTCCTAAAATAACTCTCCCGAAGGTTTCATTCTGTTTGGACTCCGTTTGATATTCCTTTTCTGCAAAACACTGAAATAGGCAAAAAAAACAACAATTTGGGCTGGGCCTCCGGTTAATAGGTTAGTCCCAAAAATAATATAAAAGTGTCTAATAAAGCCCATAAACATCCAAAACAGATAATATAATAGCATGGAACAATCAAAAATTATAGATACGTTGGAGACATATCAAGCATCCCCAAGCTTAATTCCTGCTCGTCCTCGAGTAGGTAAGTGATAAAAACAAATTTTTTGATGTGGAATGCTACCTAGCATATTTTTCAATGTAATTTTCTTTATTGTGGCATGAATGTTCAGATCCAAATGATTCAATATAAAAGTTTAGTATTGATATACAAATAATAATACTTCAAGCATACTAATAAAGTAATCATGTCTTCTCAAAATAACATGGCCAAAGAAAGTTATCCCTACAAAATCATATAGTCTGGCTATGCTCTATCTTCATCACACAAAATATTTAAATCATGCACAACCCCGGTTTTAGCCAAGCAATTGTTTCATACTTTAGTATTCTCAAACTTTTTCAATCTTCATGCAATACATGAGCGTGAGCCATGGACATAGCACTATAGGTGGAATAGAATATGGTGGTTATGGAGAAGACAAAAAAGGAGGAAGATAGTCTCACATCAACTAGGCGTATCAACGGGCTATGGAGATGCTCATCAATAGATATCAATGTGAGTGAGTAGGGATTGCCATTCAATGGATGCACTAGAGCTATAAGTGTATGAAAGCTCAAAAAGAAACTAAGTGGGTGTGCATCCAACTTGCTTGCTCACGAAGACCTAAGGCATATTGAGGAAGCCCATCACTGGAATATACAAGCCAAGTTCTATAATGAAAAATTCCCACTAGCATATGAAAGTGA
>NW_025243465.1:0-2919 GCF_018294505.1 Triticum aestivum
AGCCTCATTCTTTGAGTTACGATGGCTTCATGAAGTGGGTTCTCATCATCTTCATCGAGTGGGTCCTCATTATCTTCATCATCTTCGTGATCTTCATCATCTTCGTCATCTTCCACCAGGTTGATATAAATGACAGCCAGCTTGGGTCTTCCTGCTCTGAAGGAGAAGCTGATCAACTCACCACCAGTAAGACGCATGCGGGCGAGGAAACGGGCCCATCCATCTCCTCCAATCTGCGACATATTGCGTCCTTTCTCGACCTCCATAGTGTACGACCCCCCAGGAGCCTCAAATGTCACAGTGTCTCCTGTCAGCTTGTTGAATTTCAACCTCACATTGCATGGGACGATCTGTGTAAAAAAGCAAAATGACACAATGCAGTAATGCCAACACTAAAAATAAAATAGTTGTTACATTTCATCTAATTTCTTACCGCCGCATGACGAAAACTTGGCTGGAAGTAGATGACGAACAGCTTGCTAGTTGCAAGGCTGCTGGCGCACCTTGACTTGCACAGTCGACATGGTGGTGGTGGTGGTGGCGCCATTTTCCTAAAGCAATATGAGCAAAGGATTAACGATCCACTTCACAGGAAAGAAAAACAGTAGCATGTGATATTTTTGGTCCTTCCGCGAGAAGCAATTTGATGGACAATTATAATCCTAAGATCTAGTAACATATTAGATGACAAGGTACCACCTACCATTGTGTTGATATATATACACACACTAATCACATATTCATATTTTTTTTCTTTCATTCGAAGCTTAAATGGAAGAAGAATTGGGTCCTACGATCGGAACAGATCAAAGCAATTCAAGAGGCATTGACAGGATTTATTATTGACCAGGTCATAGATCGCAATGGAAAGTACTACTATAAAGGAAAATTAGATCCCAGGCGTGATGAAGAGTTGGATTGAATGTAATCCCAAGGACATGGTGCAAGCTTTTGTTAGCTTATGTATAGTTCCATGTACAAGCTTTTGAAATATATATTTATAGTTTAATACATTTTGTGTGTGTGTGTATATATGTATAATTCTCGAATGGAAACTTATATGTATAGACGTATATTAGTAGCATAGAATACATATACGAAAAACTAATTGATATGAAAAAGAATTGAATTGTAAAGAAACTAAAAAAAGAAATGGAAACCATAAAAGAGAAGGAAAGAAAAAGAGAACAAAAAAAACAGTTAGTACCGGTTCAATATACCGTAAGTACAAAGGATGGTCGCATGATGATTGATGCTAAGGATGATCACGGTTCAAATCTAAATCATATCTTGCGGTAGGGGATGATCTCAAAATCGAACTTTTTCGGCAAGGAGAGCTGGTCCAAATCAACTTTGAAATTCTTCAGTAGCAGCACGCAACTGCCGAACTGATCTATCCTCCGAGAGATTTTGATGTAATAATCTGGCATGGTGAAACAAGTGTCCTGTGTGTGTGTAAGTAATACGACAGTATTATTTATCACATGGTATATCGTTGATTGCAACTCTCCTTGCTGGTTAGGAACTGTCGTTCAATTTCATTCCAACAGCTGCCGTGCTTTATTTAAGTTTGTGTATTCGCCTTGCGACAGCATCTAAAACCAGCGCCGTATTGATCGCTTGCAATATTAAAAGCGCTGAGGTAGAACACATGGAACCCCAAACATGCAGGGTGGGCCTGCGGCCCAAAGTCCAGAACCGTGAGCCTGTCTGAGTATTATATTCTCAGCTGAACCCCCATAATGCCCGTGCGTTGCACGTAACATCAAGATGCATTTGTATGAGTATTTTATCTTGTGAGAGAAAAGGATGAACGAGGGAAGGCCTTATTTGCAAATGTGGAGAGGTGTGTGGGTACCTTTTTGCAAAATTGCCATAGTTTCCTTCCTATCCGTCAGATATAAATCGGACGGCCTATATTGCAGGATGGCAGGCACACCATCATCACCAACTCGTCTATACTGTGTTTAAAACAACTCTGTTTTTTATAATTATATATGTTATATATATTCCCCTTGTTTTTTCTTATGTATAAAGTTGTGATATAAAAGGTTTGTATATTTCATTACAGAGGGCGTATCTTTATAAACTCGTATATTTCTTATGTATCTCTCTGTCAAAAATATATTTATGTGTAACTTGTTACTCCTGTCTTTCTACTTCCTTTCGCTGGTATGTGGGGCATCCGGCAACATGGTCCACGTGCCATATGCACAAATTAGAGTGCACAACTGCACGGTAGACACACCCCGGTCGTAGCGCCGCAGTAATGCCCAATGAGCCGTCAAATCACACCCCCCCCCCTTTTCTAGCTTTAGGAGTAAGCTGGACGAACGAAGCGGCAATATTTCATTGGGCCTGAATCCCCTTCTCCCTCGTCTGCTTGTTCAGAGAAAACCCCCTCTCGGCGATTGCATAGGGTTTTCTCATGGAGAACCAGGTACGAATTCTTCGTCCATCCCCGATGTCGTGGAATTGTCACGGCAGATGTCCTCGAGCTAGGACTTAGTCGTGGAGCCATCGCCGCTAGGAAACTTGAAGGGGTTAAGCGGGACAAGGAACCCGAGGGTTTATACTGGTTCGGCCCCTTACGGTGAAGGTAAAAGCCTACGTCCAGTTTGAGGTGGTATTGATTAGGGTTTCGATGACCAGGGAGCTTAACTGCTATGCCTGGCTCTCGATGAGATCTTTCTTCTCCTTAAACCGCTGCCGGGTCGTCCCTTTATATAGGGAGGCTGACGCCCAGCAGCTCTCAGAGTCCCGGCCGGCTCATAAGAGTGTCCGGCTCGGACTCTCAACTATTCTTGCCTTACACTACAAGTTCTACCATAATAATAATTATAACTACGGGCCTTAAGCCATATCCGGGTCTTAAGCCCATCTTTGGCCCACCGTCTTCAAGCTTGGCACCGGGCTTCT
>NW_025243466.1:0-2919 GCF_018294505.1 Triticum aestivum
CCCCCCTTAAGATGAATCTCGCCCTCGAGATTCGGGCTGGCTAGCAAATAGGTGTGGGTGATCCTGGCTGAGATCTTCCTCTCGTTCCCAGGTAGCTTCCTCCTCTGTGTGATGATTCCACTGAACCTTGCATAACTTGATTGTCTTGGTGCGAGTAACTCTCTCTGCTGTCTCCAGAATCTTAACAGGCTTCTCCTCATATGTCAAATTACTCTCCAACTGAATTGCCTCAAGTGGCACCGTGTCCCTCAGTGGAACATCCATCATCTCTGCATGGCACTTCTTCAACTGAGATACATGAAACACATTATGAACTCCTGACAAGGATTCTGGCAACTCCAGCTGATAAGCTACCTCTCCTCTACGCTCCAAGATCTTGTAAGGCCCCACAAAATGTGGTGCTAACTTACCTTTGATTCCAAACCTCTTAATTCCATGAAGTGGTGAAACTCTAAGATATGCACGGTCTCCTACCTCATATGTCACCTCCTTACGTTTTGCATCTGCATAACTCTTCTGCCTGGACTGTGCTATCTTCAGCCTGTCACGAATCAACTTGACCTTCTCCTCAGCATCTCTGATCAAGTCTGGTCCAAAGAACTGACGCTCTCCAACCTCATCCCACATCAATGGTGTTCTGCACTTTGTGCCATACAATACCTCAAACGGTGCCATCATCAGACTAGCCTGATAACTGTTATTATATGAGAACTCTGCATAAGGTAAATTATCATCCCAACTGGACCCATAGTCCAAAGCACAAGCTCTCAACATATCCTCCAAAATCTGATTTACCCTCTCTGTCTGCCCATCTGTCTGTGGATGGAAAGCTGTACTAAACTCCAGCATGGTGCCCAAGGATTCATGCAACTGACGCCAAAATTCGGATGTGAACTGAGTACCTCTATCAGACACTACCTTCCTTGGAACTCCATGCAGACAAACAATTTTAGACATATAAATCTGTGCTAGCTGAGCACTGGTATAAGTAGTCTTTACTGGGATGAAGTGAGCAACTTTAGTCAAATGATCAACAACTACCCAAATAGAATCATAACCTAATCGAGTCCTGGGTAGACCTGTAATGAAATCCATACCAATCTCATCCCACTTCCAATCAGGTATAGGCAATGGCTGTAACAAACCTGCTGGTCTCTGATGTTCCGCCTTCACTCTCTGGCACACATCACATGTTGCAATATACCCAGCAATCTCCCTCTTCAGGCTAGGCCACCAAAATCTTTCCCTCAAATCCAAATACATCTTAGTATTACCTGGGTGAATAGAATAAGGTGAATCATGCGCCTCCTGAAGAATCAACTTCCTGATATCTGCATCTTGAGGTACACAAATACGCTTCTCAAACCATATGGCTCCATGTTCATCCTCATGGAAACATTCTGCCTTACCTTTAACCATATTCTCTTTTATCTCAGCAATCTCCTTATCATTCTTTTGAGCTTCTCTGATCCTGTCAAGCAAAGTAGGCTTTACCTCAAGTGTTGCTAAATATCCCTTAGGAACCATCTACAACCTGAGATTCCTCAACTGTTCACATAACTCGGGTGGCATATTATCAATATTAATTGCATTAGCATGGCTCCTACGACTCAATGCATCAGCAACAACATTAGCCTTACCAGGATGATACTGCACATTCAAATCATAATCTTTAATAAGCTCCAACCATCTCCTCTGCCTGAGGTTCAAATCCTTCTGAGTAAAAATATACTTCAAGCTCTTATGATCAGTAAATATATCACAATGATTACCAATAAGATATGGCCTCCAAGTTTTCAATGCATGCACAACTGAGGCTAACTCCAAATCATGTGTAGGATAATTATGCTCATGATTTTTAAGCTGACGTGAAGCATATGAAACAACTTTACCTTCCTGCATCAAAACACTCCCAAGTCCTTGACGAGAAGCATCACAATATACCTGGAAGTCCTTATGTATATCCGGCAGAGTTAAGACTAGTGTTGTAACCAAACGCTGCTTCAATTCCTGAAAGCTGGCTTCACATTCATCAGTCCAAACAAACTTCTTCTCCTTCTTCAATAATTCAGTCATAGGATTTGCAACCTTGGAAAAGTTCTCAATAAACCTCCTGTAATAACCTGCAAGGCCCAAAAAGCTGCAAATCTCCCCAACTGTCGTGGGTGTCTCCCACTCTGTAACTGCAGCAACCTTAGATGGATCAACTGCAACTCCATTACCTGACACAACATGTCCAAGGAATGCTACCTCATCCAGCCAAAACTCACATTTGCTGAACTTGGCATACAATTGATGTTCCCTCAATTTCTCCAATACCAAACGCAGATGCACCTCATGCTCTTTCTTATTCTTGGAGAACACCAATATATCATCAATGAAAACAACCACAAATTTATCCAAGAACTCCATAAACACCTTGTTCATCATATTCATGAAGTATGCAGGAGCGTTAGTCAATCCAAATGACATAATAGTATATTCATACAACCCATACCTCATAGTAAAAGCAGTCTTTGGAATATCTTGCTCACGAATCTTCAATTGATGATAACCAGAACGGAGACCAATCTTAGAAAACACAGTAGCTCCCTCCAACTGGTCAAACAGATCATTTATCATAGGCAAAGGATACTTATTCTTAATGGTTACCTCATTCAGAGAACGATAATCAACACACATCCTCAAGGTCCCATCCTTCTTCTCCACAAATAAAACTGGAGCTCCCCAAGGTGATGAACTTGGGCGAATAAATCCTTGTGCCTGCAATTCTCTTATCTGCTTCTTCAATTCCTCCAACTCTTGAGGAGGCATTCTGTACGGTCTCTTTGCAATAGGTTCAGTGCCCGGTATTAAATCAATAAGAAACTCAATATCTCTATCTGGTGGCATACCTGGCAACTCCTCTGGAAACACATC
>NW_025243467.1:0-2918 GCF_018294505.1 Triticum aestivum
GTACTCTTCCAGTCCACTGTGGAGATGATTGGTTAATTTTATATTGCTGAATAATATTAAATATTATGAGTGCAGACGCTCCACCACGAGGTTCCTTGCTCCTTCTCGGTCGTCCGGAATCTATGTTCTTCCACTCTATTTTTTTACGTGAGCTTTGTTCATCCTTTTGCCAACACGCGAGACATCTAGCATCAAGGTGCACGTGTTATGCAAGGATCGTTCCATCTATATGAAGAACACGTGGGACTGGAACTACGAGACGGACATGTACCCAGGAGTGGACGTACGAACCTGAGTAATGTAGCGCAGTAAGTGAAGTAGAAAGGCACAAATGGTATGAACATGCGTGGCATATAGGGTGTGTTTGGTTGCGTTCTTGTCTCAGCATAGTTGTTCCCTCTTCATGCATGCTCAACTCAACACCCCTCTTCATGCATGCTCTCTTCATGCATGCTTCTAGTGTATTTGTGCTAAACTAGTGTGGACTCATGAACCCTCCATACACTCTACCAAACACCCAAAAGTAGGCCGAGAAGGGAACTCTTGGGCGGCATTTGTCTCTTACTACGTACTACCACTAAATGTTGTACGTGCAATGCACGGTGATGTTATGGAGTACGTGCCTAAGTACTCTACTACTACTATATTAGTTGGAGGCACATATTAACTTTTATATTTGTTTACGTATATGCCCCGAGACCTTCCAACTAGACGTGTCTTTCTCTCCAGGTCGCACTTTGTATCGTTCATACCACTAAGTACTACTACGTGTGGTCTCCGACCCAGAAGTGGAAGAAGTGGAGACGCTCTACCACGCTGTTTTTTTACACTGGGCTCTACCACGCTGTTCATGTCCCGCTCCTTTCGCTGACGTGTGGGACATCCAGCACGTGCCGTCTTTGGCACCCTTCGTCATAAGAGTTGAAACGCTAGCATTCATCAGAAATAAAAAATAATTATAAATCGGCAGTGATACTATTTTTTTGCGAACCAATCAGCAGTGATACTATACCACGCGGTTTCCTTGCTCCTCGATATCGGAAAGAATACTTCCGTTCGCCAACATGTGGGACGTCGACCATCCTGGTCCACTTGCCATGCACGCAGAACTCCAAGGGAGAGTCACCCAGGTCGTCGCGCCGCAGTAACAATGACTAATGAGCCGTCAAATCACAGGCCCACTTCCCACTTTGAAGTTGCTCGGACGAAGGAACCATCATGACTTCGTTGAATTCCGCTTCTTGAAGAAAACTACTGTACCAGCAGTACTGCTAGCTACAGTAGTTACTCCAACAGAAGCCTCCTTTCGTTCATAGGATAGGAATATGAAAATTTTAGGAAGTGAGATGACATGCATCTCAATTCCTATAGAGAAAGAGATGCCATTTGATGCTTAGGATAGGAATTTTTCAATTTAGTCTAGGCTAATGTACTGGTAATTTGCTCTAAAACTACAGTAGTAGCTAGTAGTATTGGTACATGCTCGTACTCAGACACAGACACACACACTAACTACTAGTACTACTACTTCTCACATGCTGGCCAGATGCCGTCGTTCTCCTTCCCGGCTTTGTCGGTGACACCCCACCGCGCTTGGATCTCCGCCGACCTCTCCGCAGCAGCGCGTGCGTCCTTTTCTTTCTTGCCGCAGCGGGCCTCTCTTTTCTTGAGTGCTTTCTGACTTTTCCGCTCCCTCTGTGCGGCTTTGGCCTCCTCTTGCTCTACCGCCCATTCGGCCTTGGCATCTTCAAATTCCTCCCACATAGTTGTGAGGTCGCGAGCGGCGATGAACTCGGCACGGCGGGATGCCATCGCTTCCCTACCATTTTGTGTGTGGCCGTGGGCGGCGAGGAACTCGGCGCGGCGGGATGCCATCGCTGCCTTACCGGTTAGTGTGCGGCGCGGTGGCATGAACGACGCTTGGTGAGAGCTCTGGGGTGGAGTGGCCGGACAACCGTATAGTGCATTGGTTTGTCAAGAGCTCAAGGACAGAAGACGAAGAAAATTTGGATTCCCCTTCAATCCTGGTCATTTATTACCGAGTAAAATGCATTGGTGGTCATCGAACTTGTCTTGATAGCTCACTTTAATCATTGTATACGAGATATGGTGATTATACGGTCACTGGCTCAGCGTATAGCTCCGTATTTGTCTGGTTGACCAGTCAAACAGTCCGCATGCGCCTCATAAGCTCGTGTTCTTTATCTATCTACGCGGGCCTACCTGTCAATGGAGAAAGAAATACTGTAAAAACCAAAAGTATGTGTATGTGGGGAATCAAACCACGGACTCGTCGCTGCAACGCACCCTCGTCAGCCAAATGAAAATGAAATACTTCGTGTCAGACACTCACGCTCACGCTATCAAAGCATGCTAATGCATGCACGTCGCCCTCTAAATCAAAGTCCTACTCATGGCGCAACGCAAACGGCGAGCCCATCACCTGCGTGCCCCGGTGGTGCCTGACATTACTGTTTAGACATTTGATGGAGGCCTACGCGAATGCCGAGCATGTATTCACCTGGCTCAACACCAACGGTCATACTCGGACCGCCTTGCTCATGTATATCATCCATCACAACGACAATCTATAAAACAACCTAAGCTAGAGAGGGTACGGAGTATGTACTATCGTGAGCGACCGATCTTAGTGCCACTGCACACCGAAACCCCTTCCTTCGCTAGCGTGCGCTTCCCGCCTGAAACGGTCACCGTCTCTCCAGAATGTCAATGCCGCATTCACCGGACTTAACTGCAGGTGCAATTGGTGTGTCACTGACATGCGGGCCAGATGCCCGTTGGGCCCACATGTCAGTAACCCAAACGCATTTGCAGTTAAGTCACTGAAGCAGCGTCCGCATTCACGCCCGACGAACCTACTCCGGCGCTAGTTGTCCATCCGTCTGCCGCGGCTCATT
>NW_025243468.1:0-2918 GCF_018294505.1 Triticum aestivum
CCCTCCCCACCCTTTTCCATCCACCATATCACTCGATTTCGACCTCACCATTTTCTTCTTCCCCGGAACTCTAGCAGTTCTTCTTCCCGAGCTCGATTTTTGCCCAGGCTCCGGACGACCGGAAAAGGTCGGACGTCCGACGAAGTCCGGACGACCGTAAAAGCCCGGACGTCCGTGAAACCCTGACGAAACTGAAGTTTGTCAGTTCCACCACCACCACAACCCCACATTCCACCACATCTTCCAAACCCACATACACCAAAATCTTCCCCGCTACCTCCTATGACAATTTTGCCATATTTTGGTCCTTGAGATTTTGAGTTGTCGATCTCGTATCCTTTTGTGTTTCGGCTATCAAGGTACGGTTGACGTCATCACCACCACGACTCATCTTTGCAAGGGTCTCATCATCGCCAAGGACGGTAACTTCGATGACATCTTTGTCATAACTTGCAATTGCATTGATAACCCACATTGCGTCATTTTGTGTAGCTTACCCATCGAGACTAGCCGTTGAGTATTGCAGGCAACGTGACTTGTGCACATTAGTGATCATACTCCATAGCATACATACCATACAATAGTGGTGCATATCTTGAGATCAACTTGTGTGTTACAAAGTTGTCATCGCATACACAATTGCTACCTTGGTTCGTGAGTCTTGCATGAGAAAAGAGCTCAAAAGTGAAAGAGCCGCCCAAGCTTTTAAGCAAAGAGGAAAGATAAGCAAAGAGCTTATAAGCAAGAACCATAGCATCATACAACATTAAGATTGTCATATCGGATCATCTTGGGTCGTTGCACCGAAATATCATACATATTGCTTGGGATAGAGATCGTTGCATTTTTGCCTAGTAGGTTGTGCACAAGTTTGCGTATCCGCCTATTTTGCAATCGTGCTAGCATCTCTCTAGTATTGTGCAACAAGAGCATTTCGTGGTTTCCACGTTTTGGCTCAATTTTGGATTGCACAATCCCATTTATCTATTTGCGTGTGTGTTTCCGTGTACCCATACTTGCTTGGTCTACTTGTTACATTTGCAAATTTGTGAATCTTTTCCAACATTATTGAAGCTCACTTACTATTGCATCAAATTTTGTGCCACCATCCTAACCAAGCTCCACCATAAGCTTTTACGTGTGTAGGTGTGAGAACCGACAAGAATTGGTACCAACAGTGCTATTTCATTGTCCGCATTTGAGTGGACTTGATCCATCTTCAACTTCGGTCAAGGTACATTTGGTACACGTTCTTTTCCTTCTACCACTTACAGTTTGCTTGATATGATGGATAGGCCAAGTTCTTCTACCACTCCACCTCTCATCGAGAACGGCGACGACATGTCCTCATTCGTCACAAAGAGCCACCTCTTTGGTTCTCAAAGGGCGTTACACCAAGAGCAACAAGCTATGAGCGACCGCATCGACAACCTCGCCACCGACTTCCGACTCTCCGAGCAACGTACAAGAGACTACTTCGACACCAAGTTCGACTCTCACAAGCAAGAGAATGATGCAAGAATGGACGAAATCCGCGCCTTGATGAGGAACCGGCATCCTTCCACTTCTTCATCCTCAAGACGGAGCCGCTCAAGTCGACACTCCGACGACACCTTCTCCGACACAAGTACACCGTCATCGAACACTCATCGTCGAGCTGCGCGTCAAGACCGGCATGCATCTCGGAACCCACTACAAGACAAGCATTCACAAGAGCAAGTCGATGAGCAAGTCCCTCGTCCTCACTCAAACCAAGTGGCTTTTGCTCAAGCTAAAGAACGGCAACGACTAAGGCGCCAAGAAGAAGAACGAGCACGTCTACACCAAGAGGAACAAGACGCCGAGACTCAACGTCTTCAACAACAACAACGTGATGAGGACATCAATACCATTGTTACACCCACAGCCCCTACTGCTACATATACGGGACCAATTACTAGAGCTCGCGCACGCCAATTAAATTATCAGGTACTTTCGTTTCTTGGTAATGATTCTAATGTTCATGAGAATATGATGCTGCCTAAATTGGATACATTTGTTTTGCTTACAAATGAAGGGCCTAGCTTGGAGAAGGATGAACATTGCAGCAAGAACAAGCATGGAGATGATGCCATGCGCAAGGGGAACAAGAACGGAGTTACAAGTGATGATTTCAGGACTTTGAAGCCACCATAATGGGTGCATGAAGCCTTGGACGAAATATACAAGATGCCACTTCATAAATTTCGTCCCGAGGCTATTATAGGTGTTGCGTCACCTTTTTATTGGGCCAGGCCCATGTAATTTCTAAATACATAGGTATAGGCTATTTTTAGAGTCCGTATGTGTGGGGAAACAAGAGATAGGGTTGATTTTGGACCCCTCCACCAAGGGCCACGAAATTCCCCCTCTCTTCCTCCATATATACAGCCCTTAGGGCACTGTTTAGACTTTGGGTTTTGTTTAGATTAAAAGTTCGCCATAGCTGCAACTTCGCGTACTTCGTTTGTGTTCAACGACCAGACAAAGGCGTCACAGAACCCCACCTTGATCAATAAATCTTTCATCTTATATTCGCAATATCCAGATTGCAATCTTAGTTTCTTGCTTGTTCTTCGTTTGCTCGCAGGAAACAGACCCTCGTGGTCAGGTTGATCGTGCTCCGGCGTGGTCAATAACCTCTCGGAGTTGGTTTAGCGATTGCTAAGGCGCGACGTCCTCGCACGTTCGTAGTCGGATCGTCAAAGTCGACTTCCACCAAAGCGATATCCATCATCTCATCGAAAGACGGGACACCTTTGCCTCTATCAAGTGGTATCAGATTTCCAGGTTGCTCGGTGAGATTTTACAGTTTTTCGTAGTTTAGATCGAGTCTGTTCTTCATACCTATAGTCCACGAAAAAGCCAAAAAAAATTAGGGTTAATTCATCCCATCCGAA
>NW_025243469.1:0-2918 GCF_018294505.1 Triticum aestivum
TATATATATATATATATATATATATATATATATATATATATATATATATATAAACACGATATACATGTCCATTGCTTGTTCCCTTCCCTTGTTGGATATGTAGTTTCATTCAATGGTGGAACCAAAAGTTCATCCTTCCCCAATTTTATCCACCCACTCCGGCTGCCCAAGCAAACCAAAGAGAGAGTCAATGGTGAACCCACTCAGGTTGCCAACAACATAGGCGGCGGGTCCTGGTGATCGTGGCGGCAATGTCCTTGTTATTTGTGATATATCCAGAGCAAGCAAGCAAGCACATGATGACCCTGCTGATAATATAGGGCGGCAATATCCCCTGCGTCAAACTGATCTTGGTCTTGTTGGTGAACACATGTGTTCTTCCCCTTGGTTGGGAAGAACATGAGCATCTGTGGCCTCGTTGACACGGTGCACGACATCTTCACCTCGCGTTCGTGTAGATCGTCGTGCACCTACCAGTGATCAGGGAGTGGGGAGACTAGTCAACAGGGTCAATGGACCCACATATAAGTGTCACAAGTGCAAATTATTTAATCTAACTAACTTAGACAGGGGGGCACCTGTCATTGGGTAATTAGTGGGGTGTTAGAATTAATGGGGGGTCTAGCACCCAATTAAACTGGGCCGGCTCCACTAGGCAGTGGCCCAGCCAGCCACCAGAGAGGCTAGGCACACACAGCAGCCAGGGTGTCTGCGCCCACAACGAGCACGGGTAGCGGAAGGCAGCAGCGACCAGCGGTGAGCGCGGCGAGCAGCGGTGCAGGGTGGCTGCGACGCAAGCAGCGGCAGCGGCAACTGCAGTAGAGGAAGAACTGGTACAAAATTATCAGATATATCACATCTCCCCTATGTTCGCATGTTCAAACTATGTCTAAACACACAAATCATCTTCATCAAAAATGATTTTGCACATCAAAAACAAGATTGTGCGTTGGTTTGCAAAACTGAGAAGATGCTAATGTTACCGTGGTTATGCTAGTATGGCACCATGTAAAAGCATCCACAACTTATTCGTGTAAAAATATTCAACGCATTGGCCCCAATAGAGATGGATCACGCAGTAGAGCAACTATCATCTCTATGTCGAACAAGACCCAAAATAATAGATATTGTATGGTGATTGTAGATATCAAAGCCTCTAATATTACCAAAGCTATGCCAGTTAGATAACTTACTACTGACAACTTTTTCCTCGCCTATCTCAACAATGGTGGTCACACCCCTGAGGTCAGCTGGGGTTGCTTCCTTACTTATGCGACTTTCTTCATTAACTTGGAAAATGATCCTCCATTTAAGCGAGTGTGGAGAAGCATGTGCACAAGTTTCAACAATTTTTATGTGGTTCCATCTTCCATGAGGTACCAATAATATACTATATTGTATTAAGGAAACAACAAATGATTGATATAAACCTCTCCATATTCTCTTAGATTGCCATTACGTTCCCACAATCAAACCACATCTGGTCATAGAAGGAGGTTCGTCTAAAAAGACTCATCATCATAATGGCTTCAGTTTGGCCCAAACGGTTAGTGCATGAGTGGTAGCAGGTAAAATCAAGTCAAAGCACGGCTAAGAGCACAAGAGATCATACGGTGGAGCATTGTCGAGATTCTCGTCATGTTTCAAATTGTGATCAATAAGTGTCGATGCTTGTTCGTTGCCTATGTGAACAATTGTTGTGATAACATTGGCGCCATCCTGGGCAGCTATCCCTTTAATGCTACTTTCTTCATTACCATGGGAGTCGATCCTGCAATAAAATCCTCTACGTTTCCATGAAGAGTGTTGAGTGGCAAACACATAATATTCTACAATAGTCCATTCAAACCATGTCTAAACACACAAGAAACTTCATTGGTTTTGATAGGTCCTAGTGGTTTGCTCAAGAGAGACTTAAAGCATTACCAGTTACTTGAAAGCGAAGCGTAGGATATGGGGGCCATTTTAATGGTCTATAAATCTCATGAATGTGCTATGTTCTCACAAATATACTACTTCAGTAAATCACAAAAGCTTCTACATCACCTTCCTTTCCTAGCAACAAGAGTCATTATAATGGGGTGAGCCAAGGTAGCATCAGCTATTTGATCCATGACTTCATTGAAATGGAAATGGAACTATAACCATGGGGGGCATTATCGAGGGATGAGCCGTGAACATAGAATATATACCTATTAGGTCCAGCTTTGTTGGAAATGGAAGTGGAATTATAATCAACTATTCACTTCCTTCTCCTTGCCCCTACATACTCCATCTAGACTGTGATGCAAACACATGCATAGCTTCACCGAAAAGGATTCAATACATTGGCTTTGGCAAGAAATTAATTTTGTGGGTGATACGTGGTGGGCCTCAATATGTCAAAGGAAGGCCTGAAGCACTAAATATCATGCATCGTTTCATGGTCTCGGTGAAAATCTCAATCTCTTTTGTGATGTGAGTTCTCCAACTTCCACGTGGACCGATAAAGATGCAACAGGATCGGCAACAATTTCACGCTTGTGTATGAGTCCTAGAGGTTTAGAGTGGTTTGCTTCACCTTAGGTCTTGGCTAACTCCTAAAATTTGCACATAACAGGTGAGCTTGCGATCTTTTAACATTTGATTCACTATGCCTAGAGATAGTTCAAACACATTACTTTTATGAAGAATAAGTAACACACACAACTAGGCAAAATCAACTAATTGGAAGAGGAAATGTGTCTAGATCTTAATAACACTACGGGTGTCTTGATCTTTCATTGAGAAACACTCAACAATATGGGTAGAGAAAATTTTGGATTCATCTACAACGTGCAACTACGATGCGCATATGAAAAGTCTAAACCAATTCTTGGGATGTTATTGACGACACCGAGACACGATTAATCAGACCACAAAGGTCTAATCCTTGCAAG
>NW_025243470.1:0-2918 GCF_018294505.1 Triticum aestivum
GTCGAGAAGCTCTTGTACTTGACGCATAATCTCCTTCGTCTCCTCTGGATTGGTACGGTATGGTGCACGGTTTGGCAGTGAAGCACCGGGAATTAAGTCAATCTGATGCTCAATCCCTCGAATAGGCGGTAATCCTGGTGGCACGTCTTGTGGAAAGACGTCAGCGAACTCCTGCAAAATGTTAGTGACAGCAGGAGGCAAAGAGGAAGGCACGTCCTCGAATGAAAATAATGCCTCTTTGCACACAAAAGCATAGCAAACAGATTTGCTGAAATCTAGCTCATCAATATCAGATTTGGTGGCAAATAAACATGCACTTTTCAATTTAATTTCAGAAGCAACACTAGATGGTTTATTATTAGTCTTCATTTGTTGCTCAAATTCTTTTGCCACAATCTGATTTTCACTCTTATTCGTCTCCTGTTTTGCTTTATTAGCTCTATTAATATCATCTTTCAAAATGGAATCAGGAGTCATAGGAAGCAAAGTAATATTTTTATCCTGATGAACAAGAGTATAGTGATTATTTCTACCATGGTGTACAGAATTTTTATCAAATTGCCATGGTCTACCAAGTAATAAGGAACATGCTTGCATAGGTACCACATCACAATCAACATAATCAGCATATGTAGAGATACTAAAATGCACACGAACAGTACGTGTTACCTTAACCTTGCCGCTGTTGTTGAACCATTGGATGTAGTAAGGATGTGGATGTGGTCTTGTGGTGAGAGGAAGCTTCTCCACCATCTCCATGCTAGCCAAGTTGTTGCAGCTCCCTCCGTCTATGATGACGCGCACAGAACGTTCCTTCACAACTCCCTTGGTATGGAACAAATTGTGCCTCTGATTTTGCTCAGCTTGTGTGATCTGCACACTCAAAACACGTTGAGCAACTAAACATTCATACCTGTCAGCGTCTTCAGGAGCCATGTATTGCGTCTCATGATCAGAATCATCTCCACCATGTTCTTCACGTGTAATAAGAGCCAATGTCTCCTCATCATAGTCACTAGCGGACTCATATCCACCATCCGCGGTAGCAATCATCACATGCGGAGATTTGCATTCTCTCGCATAATGACCTCCTCCCTTACAACGACGACAAATAATATCACTTGTGTGCCCTGTTGATGCCATGGAAGAAGAAGAACGCTGTGCAGGCCCCGCAGGTGCGCTCTTGGCAGATAATGGTGGTTGTGCCTGTTTTCTTGTATCACAGCTGGAGGTGGCACCGGATGGAGGTGCTGGTGTAGTTGAAGTAGAAGATGCACGTGGTGTCCATGATGAAGGTCGGCCTGCAGAAAAGTTAGTTCGCCCCAATGCTTGTTGATCCTGCACTTCACGTTCAGCTTTACAAGCAAGATGGAATAAACGTGATAGAGGCGGGGTGTCCCGATCTTTCAATGAGATGATAACTATCGATTTGGTGGAGACGACTTTGACGATCCGACTACAAACGTGCACGACGTTGCGCCTTAGCAATCGCTAAACCAATCTCCTGAGGTTACTGACGATGCCGGAAGCACGGTCAGCCTGACCACGAAGGTCTATTCCTGCAAGCAACCGAAGAACAAGCAAGAATATGATAAAGCAATCTGAATATTGCAAATATATATGAGGTATTGATAAAGGTGGGGATCCGTAAGCGGTCTTGGTCTGGTCATTGGACACAAACGAAGTACACGAAGTTGCAATGGCTAACTTTTAACTAAACAAATCCCAAGGAAAAGCTACTAGATGGATCTACTTATATAGGAGCAATTGGTGGAGGCCAAGGAGGTGGGAGGACGTCCCAAGGCAGCCTAAAACTAAATCTAGGTCGTAAAAGGCCAATGGGCCCAAGTGGAGGTGATGTAACACCTTTGGACTTGTAGTTTGACTCGGATTCTGCTGCAGCATCAGATTGTTTCGTCCACAACTCAACGCTCCAGACGAATTTGAAGGTGATTCCAATTGGGTTGGAAAGTGCACGAAATCTAGTTTCCAACAAAAAAAGAATCACCCAATTCGGAGTCCGTATGAAAAACTTGTGTGCGTTTTGAGTCAGGTGTGTCTGTGTAGTCCGAATCTGAATCCAGAACGTAAGAGACTTGGACTCTATCTTCTCTTGGGCCAAAAGTGACGTGAGAGAACTTTTTGGACAGCAAATAAACATCTCTTTCTTCCTTATCTTCATATGTGGATTGTACAAATGTCCCATACACCTGCAATTAGACAAAACACAAAAGTGTGTGAAGTATTTTTGTTCTGGATAACATAAATAGATTATTGAATAGTTTGCTGAAATCACCTGACAAATATGCATATATGCAATATTTTTGGTCATATCCAAGGTAGTCATGTCCTCATCATCCTCCCCTTCTTGAAAATAAAGCCGTCCTCGGCGTTGCTTAATCTGAAATGTGGCTAACAAAAGAGACAAGGTGTACATGTTGTATATGTATATGTCATCCATTTTTACTTCCCTTGATTTTTGCATATATGACACATGAATAGATGAGTAACTTGCATAGTTCATAAAATCTAAAGCCAAAAATTTAGCACAAGAAGTAGAAGGCATGAAAATATTGCAACTCAGTTTGCACATATAAGTGAAGCTCTTATTCATTTCAAAAGATTGACAATGTTCATCATTAAACCATCCCAACATTGGTGAATAAACCTTACTTGCATCAAATTTACATGCTACAACATGCTTAAATACGCAAACATGCAATAAGTCATTCAACACAGAATCATCACCAAGATTAGAGGTCATATCAAAATGATTAAACATTGGTTCTTTTGCATCAATAGTTAATTCAATGGGTGCACTCAAAATTGTTGGTATTTCAGTTGTTTGATCACATGGCAAAGTTAAATTATCAACGTAGTCCTCTAAAATAGGTGGTGTGATCAAAGTAGTGGGTAGC
>NW_025243471.1:0-2918 GCF_018294505.1 Triticum aestivum
TTTTGTAATGCGATGTCCAATTGTCGTGGGTAGAATTTTGTATTGTTGTGCATGTGAGGAATAAGTCGAATTTGGTTGCACTTAATACATGAGAAACATGTAAAACTGCTATATTTCCTAGTTCTTAATCATGCTTGGTTTGGATAAATGTGTTTTCCATGTGGCTTGAATTAATCTGGTGAATCTGCAATGTGCTTATTTTTTATTAACATATTTTACTGATAGCATGCGAACCCTCACTTAACCTGATGACTAACTACCTTATATGTGTTGTAGGGAAACAAAGGGAAGCACTAAGGTTTACAATCGAAGTTTGCACATGCATGGTCCTTTCTCTAATAGCACATTATTGTGCAACTGTAGGAACCATTCTTATATTTAGGTTTTTAACAATTTGGTGTTGCACATGTAGGTCCTGCTGTCAGAGGTTTTGACCCACTGTTCGACCCTTTTTGCATATGGGGAAATGAGTTGTCTGTGAATATCAGTGAAGTCAAGAAACACAGAAAGATTGTTAGGATAAAGAAATTAGCGACAAAAAACAACAAGATCTTTTTCTGCACAATGAAGAAGACGTCAGTTCACTACAAGATGATACTAACTATTATACCTTGCCTTTTTTATTCCTTTGCTCCATTTCCAATATAAAGAAGATATTTGTGCACATCCTTGTTTTTAGGCCTTTCCAAAGCAGTTCACTGATGATTACCTTTCAAACCACCTGCATGGTCAGGAGGCGATGACGATTTTCATACAACACCCACAATTCAATATTGAAGTGTTCTTGAAGAGGACAAAGGATGGATGGTCAATCATCCACAGGCACTGGCCTAAAGTTGCAATGACCTTCGACATCAATGAAGGCTCAATATTTGCCTTCCGCTTCAGCAGTTTTCTAGATGAGATGCATCTGTCTATGTACCCTCTATGATGCTAATTTCGAAAGGTTATAGATGTTGCATGTGAAACTTGGTGCTGGTGCAGTTGTGTAATTGGGTAGCTGAGTGCTGAAGCTATATGATGTTGTACTCTAATGTATTTCAATTATGAAATCCTACTTCGTTAATATGGAAATGAAATCTATTATGTGCTTAATATGAAATGCCAAATAGATTAATAAATGGATTATTAATAATAGGGCAATTAGCCTGTTAATTGGGTGTTTCTATTGCAAATGGTTATTGAGAAAACACCGTGGGCGATGACCTCAGGCAACACACAGAGTTTCTAGGAATAAACCGTGTTGGATCAATGAGCAATCACACATGACATCCTCGTGAAAACTGCTTGCATTAGGCCACCTTGCGCAAACTTTTACCACATAAAAAGTGTGTGTGATGGACAACCTTTGCCACACAGTTTCTTCTATGAACCGTGTGTGATGCATTGAATAACGCAAAACATAAAATTGTTAATATCGTGTGCAATGGCAATGCTGTCACAAACAATTTAATGGGGCAATTTGTGTATGATGTACCTGCGAACGAAAACGTTTTCCTTGGAGTGATTGTGTGGGATGTATATATGAACGAAAATGTACTTCTTGGATTAACTGTGTGGGATGTACATACTAACGGAAACGTATTACTTGGATGACTGTGTAGAATGTACATACAAACCGAAACTTTTAGCAGGGACTGACTGTGTGGGATGTACTTACGACCAGAAATGATTTGGCCTGTATAATTGTATTTTTTAGCACAACTATACATATAACTGTATTTGATCGCTCGCCGGTCACACACGGCCTCATTTTGCCGAGCGTGTGTGCCAGGAGGGTATATCCCCGATGGTTTCTGGGTCGTGTGGGAATGACCCCCCTATCGCAGTCACTCACTTGGCGGCGGTTCAAAACACCGTCACGGAAAGGGGTTAAAACCGTTTGTATAGCACCTCACTATACCAGTGACCACATACAACCTTTCCTCGCAGAAACCATTAAGGAAACTCTATTTTGACATCCATCTACCAGATTTCGTAATTGAAAAATGCAGCAACTACTAACATAATCCCAACAGACTTTAGCATCACTACAAGTGAGAAAGTCTCATCATAGTCAACTCCTTGAACTTGTCGGAAACTTCTTTACGACAAGTCAAGCTTCATAAATGGTGGCATTACCATCAATGTCTGTCTTCCTAAAGATCTATTTGTGCTTAATGGCATGCCGGTCATCGAGCAAGTCTGCCAAAGTCCATACTTGGTCTTTATACATGGATCCTACCTAGGATTTCATGGCTCCTAGCCATTTGTTGTAATCTGGGCCCACCATCGCTTCTTCATAGTTCATAGGTTCACTGTTGTCTAACAACATGACCTCCAAGATAGGATTGTCGTACCAGTCAGGGGCAGTACAAGTCCTTGTCGACCTACGAGGCTTGGTAGTAACTTGATCTAAAGCTTCATGATCATCATCATTAGCTTCCTCTTCACTTGGCGCAGGCGCCGCAGAAACATATTTTTGTGTCGTGCTACTTTCTAACCGAAGTGGCTGTTAAACAACCTCATCAAGTTCTACCTTCCTACCACTCAATTCTATCGAGTGAAACTCCTTTTCTAGAAAGGATACATTCTTGGCAATAAAGACCTTGCCTTCAGATCTAAGATAGAAGGTGTACACAACTTTTTCCTTAGGGTATCCTATGAAGACGCACTTGTCCACTTTGGGTTCGAGCTTATCAGGTTGAAGCCTTTTCACATAAGTGGCGCAGCCCCAAACCTTAAGAAACGATAATTTAGGTTTCTTGCCAAACCATAATTCATACGATGTCGTCTCAATGGATTTATATGGTGCCCTATTTAAAGTTAATGTAGTTGTCTCTAATGCATAACCCGAAAACTATAGTGACAATTAAGTAAGAGACATCATAGATGGCACCATATCCAATTGAGTATGATTACGATGTTCAGACACACCC
>NW_025243472.1:0-2918 GCF_018294505.1 Triticum aestivum
GCGCGTGGAGGGACGAGGGCAGAGCACCCGGAGGGACACGAGAGGGCAGAGTGCGTGCGGCGGGACGCGAGCAGAGCGCACCGCGGCCGCCTCAACCGCAAGCAACCACACGCATAGAGCAGTTGAACACGCAGGAAATGGTCGCCTACAAGCCGGCCGACACTTGCGATGTTGCGTAGAGAGCGGCCGTGTGCTACTACCTTCGTCTTGGTCTATAGTCCCCTTTATATTATGTGCCATACTTTGCCCTCAAATTTAACCAACAAAATGTTACTGCATGTTATAAAAATTATATAATTGGAAACTATGTTCAAATACGAATCCGACTATATAATCTTTGGTGACATGCATTCGTATTTTATTAGTTAAATCCTACTTATAAACCAGGACGGGTGTATAGTAGGTAATTCAATCGCAAACGTTTTTTTATTAACTGTATGTGTACGTGGCCATTCGTCCTCCTCTCGCACGTCTTGTCACCCCGCTGCCGCAGACGGCTTACAGCACAAGCTTGCGCAGTGCGCGGGACCGTTCTTTTGGCCATACGGTGGCGCCAATGAATCGTCGGTGAGCCCGTTCCCGCGCAACCTCGTAGGTTCCCGTGCAAGCTTCTCGCCTGACTGGGTGTAATCCCCCAAAATCCCAATGCTTACCGGCCTGCTATAAAAACCCTCATGGCCAGCGAGTCCTGCGTCACATTTTCCCCTCCCTCCATGTAGCTTATCTCGTGTGCTTCTCCCATCATCGCCAATGGCACCGGTCCGTCGTGGTCACTCAGCCACTCCACCGTCATTAGATGACAGCTCCAGCTGGGAGGCTACACCATGGCAACGGCGCAATCCCCGGCATAGTGTAGTGCATGTGGGATCCCTGTTGGGTTTGCGCGGAACACCCACCACATGCTCTGCCGCTAGTGCCCGTCGGCAGCTGTTGCCAGCCGCTGTTGCCGCCACACCACCATTGAAAGCTAGGGCCATCACCCACTCCGCTGCCGCGGCCCGAAGGCGGGAGGTGGTCGTCGTGGCCGCCACCCCACTGCCGGCCACCGTGGCCATCACCCGCTCCACCACCACGGCCCAAAGGCGGAAGGTGGTGGTCGTGGCCGCCACCCCATCGTTAGCCGCCCTGGCCGCCAGCCCACCGTCGACCATCAGGGTCATCACCCGCTCCACCACCGCTGCCCAAAGGCGGGAGGCAGAGGTGGATGCCGGCACGTGCGTCAGCGACCTTGCGCGCTACACCGAGTTCCTGCGGGAGGAGGAGGAGCGCCTCGTTGAGCATGCAAAGAGCCTTACTGCTGACGTGGCTGCAGCACATGCTGCCTCAGAGGCGAGGAATCAGGAGATCTACGAGGAGAACCACCGCTTCAAGAGGGATCATCTGGAGCGGCAGTGGGCATTCGAGCTGGCGAGCGTCACCGAACGTGCAGCAGCTGCAGGCACCGTATTGCAATTTTCCATCTCTTCGGTAGGCTCCTCCTCCTCTGCCTCTTACTGAGCACGCTTGGCAGAGGAGAGGCTGCCGGAAGTAGTACAAAGCCCTTCCGTAGTAGTAGTAGTAGTAGTAGTAGTAGTAGTAGTAGTAGTAGTAGTAGTAGTAGTAGTAGTAGTAGTAGTAGTAGTATTTAGGGGCTATTTTGTTCAGTTCATCTGACTATAGATGTGGTGGAACTGTACAACATACTTAAAATTAGCTAGTATATAAAATAGAACTAGCTATTACAGTACGTGGTTGGCAACAATTGGGGAAAAGTTTGGTCGGTTCAACTGTCAAGTTGAATTGTTTGTATGAATTGAGCACGATTGCTTAATCTACGAATGAAATCTATGCTTAATTACTGAATTTTAGTTGCAAAAATTAGATAGTGCTAGTGATTTTTAGCTGCATATTTTGAGAAATCACAGTGTTACAAGGTTGACAAATGGCAATGTTACTAGATCAACAAATGTCAATCTTTCAAGTTTGACAAATGGCAAAATACCCAATATGACAGATGCAAGTCTTACCAAATTGTCTGGAAGTGGTTGCACACGGGTCATCCAAAACAACTGTTTGCATTGAAGAGATGCACAAATCCTACTCTTGCTTTGCATACAGGTGCTCTATCTAAAACGTTTGCGGTCAACAGCCAGAATCCTACTCGGCACATTTTCCCTTGGCTTCCTGGGGAAGCTGTCGGTTTGCATATGGGTGTTCTAACTAAAACGTTTGTGATCGAGATACAATATTAAACCCAAGAAAAAAACTATTTCCGGCGGTGGCGGAGGCGGCGTGTCGCGCCATCCTTGTCGTTGTCGTCCTCCGGGACGCCGTTGTTGAAGTCTTCAAGGCAGCTCAGAATGTTCTTCACTTGTCAATCAAACATAATGTCCTCGCGCGATTGACGGGCGGGGCGCAGGAGGACGCCAACTGGCGGCGCTGAGAGGTAGCGGTCGATGGTAGCGTCCCATGCCGCTGAGGGGGGCGTGCGCATGGGCACGGGCGCGGTGGGTGCAGCCAAACACACAGGGACCAACGCCGCGGTGGTTGGAGGGGCGCGCGCGCACGGGCACGGTCACGGGCGCTGGCGCTAGCGTTGGCATGTACACGAGCTTGCGCGGGTCTGCGGAGACCTCGATGATGCCCGCGGCTTCTAGCTCTGCGATAGTGCTCGGCGACCAGCCCGTCAATGCTACGGGGATAGTGATACCTCTCCAACGTATCTATAATTTTTGATTGTTCCATGCTATTATATTACCCGTTTTGGATGTTTATGGGCTTTACTCTACACTTTTATATCATTTTTGGGACTAACCTACTAACCGGAGGCCCAGCCCGAATTGTTGTTTTTTTACCTATTTCAGTGTTTCGAAGGAAAGGAATATCAAACGGTGTCCAAACGGAATGAAACCTTCGGGAGCGATCTTTTTGGAACAAAC
>NW_025243473.1:0-2917 GCF_018294505.1 Triticum aestivum
TTTTAAGGATATAAAAGTAGCGAGATCTCTCATCATTAGTGAACAGGGTGGCTATATCATTTAATTTAGTAAGATGTGCCACAACAGTTTCAGATTCATAGCCATGAAAAGGATCAGATTCAACCAAAGTAATTATATCAGGATCAACAGAGAATTCATAGTCCTTATCGGTAACACAGATAGGTGAAGTTGCAAAAGCAGGGTCAGGTCTCATTCTATCATTAAGAGATTGCTGATTCCATTTAGCTAATAACCTCTTGAGCTCATATCTATCTTTGCAAGCTAAAATAGCTAAAGAAGCTTCTTTATCAAAAACATAACCCTCAGGAATAACAGGCAAATCTTCATCATCACTTTCATCAATATAACCAGTTTCAATAATTTCTTTCTCTCTAGCCCTAGCAATTTGTTCATCAAGAAAATCACTAAGGGGCACAGTAGTATCAAGCATAGAAGTAGTCTCATCATAAGTATCATGCATAGCAGAAGTGGCATCATCAATAACATGCGACATATCAGAACGAATAGCAGAAGCAGGTTTAGGTGTCGCAAGCTTACTCAAAATAGAAGGTGAATCAAGTGCAGAGCTAGATGGCAGTTCCTTACCTCCCCTCGTAGTTGAGGGATAAATTGTTGTCTTAGCGTCTTTCAAGTTCTTTATGGTGACCAACAGATATAAATCCCAAGTGACTCAAAGAATAGAGCTATGCTCCCCGGCAACGGCGCCAGAAAATAGTCTTGATAACCCACAAGTATAGGGGATCGCAACAGTTTTCGAGGGTAGAGTATTCAACCCAAATTTATTGATTCGACACAAGGGGAGCCAAAGAATATTCTCAAGTATTAGCAGTTGAGTTGTCAATTCAACCACACCTGGATAACTTAGTATCTGCAGCAAAGTATTTAGTAGCAAAGTAATATGATAGTAGTGGTAACGGTAACAAAAGTAACAGTAGCAAAAGTAATATTTTTGGTGTTTTGTAGTGATTGTAACAGTAGCAACGGAAAAGTAAATAAGCAAAGAACAATATGTGAAAAGCTCGTAGGCATTGGATCGGTGATGGAGAATTATGCCGGATGCGGTTCATCATGTAACAGTCATAACATAGGGTGACACAGAACTAGCTCCAATTCATCAATGTAATGTAGGCATGTATTCTGAATATAGTCATACGTGCTTATGGAAAAGAACTTGCATGACATCTTTTGTCCTACCCTCCCGTGGCAGCGGGGTCCTAATGGAAACTAAGGGATATTAAGGCCTCCTTTTAATAGAGTATCGGAACAAAGCATTAGCACATAGTGAATACATGAACTCCTCAAACTATGGTCATCACCGGGAGTGGTCCCGATTATTGTCACTTCGGGGTTGCCGGATCATAACACATAGTAGGTGACTATAGACTTGCAAGATAGGATCAAGAACTCACATATATTCATGAAAACATAATAGGTTCAGATCTGAAATCAGGGCACTCGGGCCCTAGTGACAAGCATTAAGCATAGCAAAGTCATAGCAACATCAATCTCAGAACATAGTGGATACTAGGGATCAAACCCTAACAAAACTAACTCGATTACATGATAAATCTCATCCAACCCATCACCGTCCAGCAAGCCTACGATGGAATCACTCATGCACGGCGGTGAGCATCATGAAATTGGTGATGGAGGATGGTTGATGATGACGATGGCGACGAATCCCCCTCTCCGGAGCCCCGAACGGACTCCAGATCAGCCCTCCCGAGATGTTCTAGGGCTTGGCGGCGCCTCCGTATCGTAAAACGTGATGAATTCTTCTCTCTGATTTTTTCTCCCTGAAAGCAAATATATAGAGTTGGAGTTGAGGTCGGAGGAGCTCCAGGGGGCCCACGAGGTAGGGGGCACGCCCTAGGGGGGAGGGCGCGCCCCCACCCTCGTGGACAGGGTGTGGGCCCCCTGGTCATCATCTTTTGCAAGGATTTTTTATTATTTCCAAATAGACGTTCCGTGGAGTTTCAGGTCATTCCGAGAACTTTTGTTTCTGCACATAAATAACACCATGGAAAGTCTGCTGAAAACAGCGTCAGTCCGGGTTAGTTCCATTCAAATCATGCAAGTTAGAGTCCAAAACAAGGGCTAAAGTGTTTGGAAAAGTAGATACGACGGAGACGTATCAACTCCCCCAAGTTTAAACCTTTGCTTGTCCTCAAGCAATTCAGTTGACAAACTGAAAGTGATAAAGAATTTTTTTTACAAATTCTGTTTGCTCTTGTTGTTGTAAATATGTAAAGCCAGCATCCAAGTTTTCAGCAAAGATTATGACTAGCCACATTCACAATAACTCTCAGGTCTCATGTTTACTCATATCAATAGCATAATCAACTAGCGAGCGATAATAATAAATCTCGGATGACAACACTTTCTCAAAACAATCATAATATGATATAACAGGATGATATCTCGCTAGCCCTTTCTGAGACCGCAAAACATAAATGCAGAGCACCTTTAAAGATCAAGGACTGACTAGACATTGTAATTCATGGTAAAAGAGATCCAGTCATAGTCATACCCAATATAAATTAACAGTAATGAATGCAAATGACAGCGGTGCTCTCCAGCTGTTGCTTTTTAATAAGAGGGTGATGACTCAACATAAAAGTAAATAGATAGGCCCTTCGCAGAGGGAAGCAGGGATTTGTAGAGGTGCCAGAGCTCGGTTTTGAAATAGAGATAAATAATATTTTGAGCGGCATACTTTCATTGTCAACATAACAACCAAGAGATGGCGATATCTTCCATGCTACACACATTATAGGCGGTTCCCAAACAGAATGGTAAAGTTTATACCCCCCCTCCACCAACAAGCATCAATCCATGACTTGCTCAAAACAACGAGTGTCTCCAACTAGCAACAGTCCCAGGGGGAGTTTTGTTT
>NW_025243474.1:0-2917 GCF_018294505.1 Triticum aestivum
CACTTCAAGAGGAACTAGCTGGATGGTTCAGCAGGGAAGTCCTCCATCCTAAAGGAGAACACTATTACGAGGACGTAGAACTTTATATGCATTAAATCATGTATGGAAACTTGTTCAAAATTGTATATGGTCATCCGATGATATTGAATATATATTGTATATTCCTCTTGAATTCTTTTCGGTTCTAATTTCAAATTTATTTGAAATTGTACATTCATATGCATGTATGTAGTACCGTAGAATATATGAAACTCCTTCTAAATTAAAATAAAGCACAAAAGAAATAAAACAATACAAATTAAACAGAAAACAGGTTTAAGGGGGGAGGTTTAGGGGGGGGGCTAAAACCCTAAACCTGCGGCGGCCTTTAGTCGCGGTTGGCCAGAAGAACCGCGACTAAAGGTCCTCCGCCCCGACGGCCACCTGGCGCCCACGTGGACGGGCCTTTAGTCGCGGTTCTTAAGCAACCGCGATTAAAGGGGGGGGGCCTTTAGTCGCGCCCGGTCGGTCGCGGTTGCGCAACCGCGACTAATGGCAGTTGCGAACCGCGACCAAAGGCCTTTTTTCCACCAGTGGTACTACCGAGCAAGCTATTGAAGAATGATTCATGGAACGAGATGTAGATCAATGCTATTGAAAAGAACACGCATATTACAACATATTATACCAAAAGAAAATCAAATTCAGCAAATTTCTTCTATTCAGAAATTAAAATCGAAAATGATGCGCTCTTAGGCTGTGTTTTCGTGAAAAGGGACAAACATGTTTATGCACATACTCTGCAATATGCTCTTACTACACTAGTTTTGAGACGTTTTTACTTATTCACATGATACACATTCCCATTCACTTTCTTGAACTGCAACATGTTAAGTTGGGCACTGACTTCTACTTTGAATCAATGTTCTGCCTGTTTCAGGAGACTATATCAAATTTTAAATTGTGCATATCATCCCTGTTCTTTCGTTGGTATGACTTGACCTAGAGTTTTTTTTCTTTTTTCAGAAGATATGAATCATATGCATTTATCCTTCCTTGACTTGGTGTAGGTGAAGATGACGCTAAAGAATTATTTCCGTGGGCAAAATGATCTATACCTGCTACAAATTGACACTGCCAAGGTATTAATCTTTCAACACCCATTTTATTTCTTCTCCTAGCAGTTTATTGTAGCTATTGAGGAAATTACCAATTTTTTGTATCTTTAAATCTATATTTACTATGGTTGTTAGGACATATGGATAAATTGCCACCTATTGGTGCGAAGACATTACATGTACAATTTACTATTCTTGTGTATCGTAGATTGCAGATGGCTTGATTTATGAGGCAACTGATGGTCGTAACTACTTTCCTCATTTCTATGGTCCTGATCGGAGCTTTGCACCCCTTCAACTAAGTATTGTTGTCAAGGCAGACAAAATAGAGCTAGCGAACCATGATTTTACTTGCAGTCTATTTGATGGAGCGGCCATCTAATTCTGATGTGTAACGGTAAGGTCTCACTCTTGGCCTTGTTTCCATGTTCCCTGCCAAATTTATCAAAGACAGGCTGTCCACATGCTTATGCTAGTAATAGAAGTTAGACAAATTTAATATCAACCTGAGGGACATGAAATGTTAGTTATGTTAGAAAATGGTGAACATAGGCAGAGCAGAGCACTAGATGCACAATTGAACAAGGCAGGACGCAGACCAAATAAGAAAATTAAATGTCTATTCAATACTTGTACCTCTCCATTGCCATCTACTCCCTCCGTTTCAAATTACTCGTCGTGGTTTTAGTTTAAATTTGAACTAAAACCACGACGAGTAATTTAGAACGGAGGGAGTAGTAATTAGGTGTCTTCTACTCCCTCCGTTCCAAAATAGATGACCCAACTTTGTACTAATATGTCCTGTGCCGCTCTTGGACTTGAAGCCCTGGTACCCACATGGCAGAGATGTCCTGCATCCAGCCAGAGCTGCTGCAAACGCAACACCTCACCATACTTCAAGTTTAAGTTTTAAGTTTGGAGAACTTGATACACGGAGCTCTCTTAGTTTAAGAAGGTTGAGACCCTCTCGAGGACGTCACATCCAGTGACTACAAGCATCTGAGAGAGGAATGGGAGATCCTCCAACATGCTCAAGCACCTTGCTCCTCTTAAATAGAGCGATTTCAAGCTAATTGCCTCCTGTCCAAGCTGTCATGGGAGAGCTCTTAGCTCCCGGCAGCCTTTGAGTACCAAGCATTTCAAGCTTCGCTGCTTCGGAGCATGTGGATCCTTGGGAACAGGGCTTCCCCTTTTCGCATCTTAGCAGATCCATCGTCTTCCCCTTCCGTAGCTGTTGTTGATCCTGACCATTGAAGTGTGCGCTCCTTGAAGTCGTCCGCTGCAAGTCGTCGGTGTCTCGCTGCCATTCAAAGCATGATTTTTGCTGGATTTCCTTCGCCAGACAATGGGGTCTTTGGTGGCTAATTGAACCAATCTAGTGGATGGATCTGAAAACTCAAAAACTGGAAGCCTATGGAGTTTGATCTAGAACTGATCTAATCTTTGATTGACCGGATGTCGTGCCCAGAGGCGAGAGATTAATCTCCCCTGGGACGGCACATTGTGGAAGTGGTGGAGAAACCTAGAATCAACCTCGTTGGACTAACCGCTCTAATACCATCAATGACAGAGCTACGTGTTACCAAAACAGGCCATGGCCCGCCCAGCCCACAGCAAATACAGTGGAGGACTGAGAGTATACTGGGCCTTGAGGGCAAAACTAATGGGCTCCCTTTGTACTGGCCCGCCCAGTTTCCCTGATGTAGCTCCACCACTGAATACCATGCAGAATTGTAGGATGGCTAAACATTTCTGTTGTATTGTGTTGTATTGATCTGACCCTTGTAGGGTAGAGTACAATGTAAGAAGAGGATGGGAGT
>NW_025243475.1:0-2917 GCF_018294505.1 Triticum aestivum
GTGTACCTCTTAATCATTCACCTCTCACTATTCATTAGTTCCGGAGTGCGAAGATATATTGGAAGATTCGTGTTTCCATTCTCAATCCGTTCAAGTTATTTTCTAGATTATTATCTCATTCAAGCCATTAAATTCAACTGGTGCAATCTCTCTTTCAAGTAATCTTTTCCAACGGTGTTTCCTTTTGAGTGGGCCCTAACCCACAAGTCTTTTCCCAGGATCTTACCTGACTCTTCTAATTATCAGGAGCGATTCTCAAATTCATTCCCAAGTTTGACGTAAGAATGAATTTTCATCAGTCACATGCCTTCTCCAAGGTCGTTTTCAAATTCTTTTCATCTTTGGCTCAACCTTTTTTTCTTTTAATCCTTCTGGAGTGTCTCAACAATTCATGGTGGTGTTTCTCGTCATCATTCTCGAATTTTGAAGACTGAAGAAGAGTTCCTCTTAAATCCTTAACCGTTCTTCCAAAGATTCATGGTTCTAGCGTTATGCCATCCTCTCATAATTGCTTTTGATTGTGAGAATTCTTTTCACCCACCCGGAGCAATTCAGGAGTCTTTTCAGTTTCATTCTCTAGAGCCAATCATCTCAGAATTACTCATTCTTAGCTTTCAGCTCTCATTCTTGAATACTTCCGCTGCATCGTCCAATTATCCTCTAATCAGTTCATGATCTCTTCGTTCTCTTGTATATAAATCCCCTCAAGTATCTTCATTCGTTTTCCAATTCTTCTCGGTGAATTGTTCCTTTGTTACTTTCATTTTCAATTCTTACGGTGGTTCATTCAAGATTTCTCTTCCTCCGTTATCATATCAATTTATTCGTTGTTTCCAAATCCCACCGGTGGTTCCATGAATACCTTCTCAAGTTTGCGCTATATCTCTCTTAATCCTTTCTACGGGAATAAGTAGTATGCCAAATCCATTGTTAGTCATCAATTTAATTTGTTGGAGGATAAGCATACAATAAATCTTATTCTTATTTTGTCGAGGTGATTCAATTCTTTTCTTCCGGAGATTGTTCATGATGAATTAATTCTCGGTTCTACTGTTTCATCTTTTCTTTACCGGTGTTCTCCATGGAGGCTCTACATGGTGGTTCGTCAAGGATTTTTTCATTCTTCAATTGTTCTTCAAGATTTCTCTCGAAGTTATGACCTGCCAAGCTATACTCAAAAATTAAACATGGTGCTCAACACATGTTTTGTTTTGAGGCGTTCAAGTATTCTTCTTCTTGCATTTTCAAAGTGCAATTGTTTCTACCTTATCATTTGAGGTGTTGTTATGTCACTCTTGACAATTTCCTTCATGTTTCATGATTCATATGTTGTCAAGAATGAGGTATTTTAAATCCATCATTTTCTATTCGTTCAAGAGATCTTTTCGGCCAATCAACTTCTTCGTTGGAGTTATCTTGTGTCAGATTTCACCTAAAGCTTTTCCTTAAGGGTTGTTGCTATTTGTGGTGATTATGCATGACCCAAGCTTGCTCTTTATCCTCTTGGTGGAAGAAGTTTTCATCTATTTGGGGCTCTCAATCAAATCAATGGTTTCCATTAGTGGCCGGTTGTCACCTTAGCATTTTGAGATGTTTGCCATAAGCCCACAACAAGCTTGTGCTTTTCGTTGTTGATTTTCCAACAACTCCGTTCAATTCTTCTTTGCAAGGATGCTTTCCAAGCTCATTTGTGGCAGAAGGTGGCATTTCCTTCTCCATTTTGTTATTCCAATGATCTATCTTCTATTCTTTCTTCCGAAGGCTTTGTGAGATTGCTCTCGTTGACCCATCATCTCATTTTGTCAAGATCATTATTTTCTTGCTTATCCAAGTTCTTTCATCTTATCAAGTTCTGCCTCTCTTTTCAACTTGAGTGTTGTCTGAAATCCTTCTTACCCATTGTGCCATTCTTTCAATACTACTGGAGGCAGTGTGTTGTTGTCTTCATCAAGTATCATCCCATCTTCTCAGGTTCATATTCTATCCCTTCCATTTTCAACCGGAGTGCTGCCCAATTCTTCCTCTCTCATCTTGTTTTAACCGGAGTGGTTTCGAATTCTATCTTGTCCATTGAACTCTTGATTCATGTCTTTGCAACCTTCAAGTTCTCGTCATATTCCTTGTTCCTCTTTTCTAGCGGAGTGTTTTCAACTATGTTCATCTTCGTTGTTTTCTTTCTTTCATTTTGTTCAAACTCTCAAGGTTCATGGTTTTCACTCGTTTGTCCAAGAAGCAACTTTGTTTTACCTCTTGCCCGTCCGTTTCTCCCCGGTGCCATCCTTAGATCTCGAGAGATCCTCTCGTAGTGGTGGAGTGTTGTAACGCCCTGGATACAACTTTCCATATTCGTAACTCCAACTCTTGCCTTTTCCGAAGATGCGTTATGATATTTCCTTCGTGGTTGGGTTTTTGTCTTTTGTTTTGTATTTTGTTCATGTCTTTCTTTTCTTCTCATAGCATCACGCGCATTGCATCTGCATGTTTTCATAAACTTGCATTCGCTCGTAGTTTTCGCTTCTTCCTTGTCCCTGTTGACCCCTCTCAGATCAACCGGACCGCTCTCTTCTCTCTCTTTTATGAGCCCATCAAAACCCCTTGTCTCCATGGCGTTTTGCCAAACCCCCCTTGCGCGCGTTCGAAAACTGCCCCGAACCCAAACCGTTCAATCATCACCGTTGCATTCAGATCATCCCCAAATATCTACAAAACATCTCTGTTTTCTTAACTGGACGTCCTAACCTATTTATTTACGACTGCCCGATTGTAATCGGACGGACCGGATAGCCCCTAACCTAATCCCCTTGCTATATAAACTAGGACCCAACCCTAATTTTTTGGATCAATGTCCCATCCTTCCGTGTCCGCCGCCGCCACTATTCTCTCGGGATCCATCCCGATCCACCTAGCCGCTTTCCTC
>NW_025243476.1:0-2917 GCF_018294505.1 Triticum aestivum
GCACTGATTAGGAAGTTTTGGTGGGGCAGCCGAGAGGGCCAAAGGAAACCTAGTTGGGTTTCTTGGAGTACTATGACAAGGCCGGAGAATTGCGGAGGTTTGGGCTTCCGGGATGTCGAAATCTTCAACTTGGCGCTGCTGGCTAGACAAGCATATAGAATTTTGCAAGATCCTGAAGCCCTCAGCGCCCAGGTGCTAAAGGCAAAATACCATCCGGATTCCGATTTCTTACAAGCGGAGCTTGGGTCAACCCCGTCTCAGATTTGGAGGTCTGTACTTGAGGGTCGAGAGGTCATGAAGCAAGGGCTTATCCGTCGCATCGGGGATGGCCAAACAACAAACATATGGGATCATAACTGGATCCCTAGGCCATCAAATATGCGGCCTATTGTATGCAGAGTTGCTGACCCGCCCCAACGGGTGGGTGATCTGATCTTGCCAGGAGCTGAATGGGATAGAGCATTGATTTCTCAGGTCTTTCTTCCTACCGATGCACAAGCCATAATGTCTATCCCATTATGCACGCGACACATCCAGGATTTCTGGTCATGGATCCACGAGAAGAACGGGGTTTTTTCTGTGAGATCAGCATATCGGATGCTCGTAGAAACAAAGATGCGAAGTGAAGCATGGCTTGAAGGCAGACCAGCTAACTCAAACAGCGAGAGGGAGACCAAGCTCTGGGAAAGACTATGGAAAGTGGAGGTTCCATCCAAAGTTAAGATCTTCTTATGGAGACTTGCACACCAATCAATTCCTACGGCAGATGTGCGCCATCATCGAAACATGTCCACTAGCTCGTCTTGTGGTCTGTGCGGGGCTAAGGACTCATGGCAACATTCACTGCTTCACTGCATGGTAGCACGGTGTGTTTGGGCTCTTGAGGATGCGGAACTGGTCGAAGCCTTGAACAACACCACAGAACCGGAAGCCAAGAGATGGTTGTTCGCCTTAATTGATATGCTGCCGGCTACTGATTTCATTCAGGTAGCGCTTACCCTTTGGGCACTTTGGTTCTCAAGGAGACAAGAATTACATGAGGATATATTCCAAAGCCCTCTCTCAACACATCACTTCATCAAACGGTATATAAGGGACTTGGAAGATTGCAAGCTGAAAAGGTTTTCAGCACCTGCGGGGCAGAATCAACAACAACCTTCTCCCAGATGGATCCCACCTCCGCTCGGGTCTGTGAAGATACGAGTAGATGGTGCAGTCTCAAGAAGCCAAAATGAAGGATCCTTCAGTGCGGTATGTAGGGATGCATCGGGCCTATACCTGGGTTCTTCCGCAATCAGAGTCAGGGATATTACTGATCCACCAACGTTGGAAGCGCTGGCATGTCGAGAGGCGCTCGCTCTGGCACAGGACCTTGGTTTGGCACATGTGATCATCGCCTCAGATTGCCAAGGGGTAATCAAGGATATTCACAAACAGGAGGGAGGAATGTATGCAAGCATAATCATGGAGATTGGAGACACTGCAAGAACAATCAACGACTGCACCTTCATCTTCGAGGGTAGAGCTACAAATATTGAGGCACATAGCCTCGCTAAGCACGCTTTCGGTCTGGATTTCGGGTGCCATGTGTGGCTGATAAACCCGCCAGATCTTCGATGTATCCCCATAAACATCTCTGAATTCTAATAAAAAGTGTGTTTAGACTCAAAAAAAAAGTTGGCTGAGGGTTCGGAGTCCACCACAAACCCTAGGAGAGCGAGATGACGGCCAGCCGCCGCCGCCGCCGTGCCCCCTTGCCGGTGGCTGCGCCGCTGGAAGACGACGACCTCCTCTAGGAGATCCTCCTCCGCCTCCCCCCGCAGCCTTCCTCACTCCCCCGCGCATCCGCCGTCTGCAAGCGCTGGCTCCACCTCGTCTCTGACCCCGGCTTCGTCCTCCGCTTCCGTCGCCACCACCGACACAGCCCTCCCCTTATCGGCTGCTTCACCCACGACCCGGAAGGCATCTCCTACACACCTGCCATGGATGCCCCCGATCGTATCCCCTCCGTGCGCTTCTCCTTGGAGCTTGACCGCAGCCACTACTGCTGTCTCATCGGCTGCTGCCATGGCCTCGTGCTCATCTCCCACAGAAGTAAGAGGCAACTCATTGTGTGGGATCCCGTCACCGGCGACCAGCACCGCGTTGCCATTCCCCATTGGTTCAAGGTGATTGCAAACCCGATCCAGGGGGAGGTGCTTCGTGCAGCCGACGAGGAGCACCACTTCCAGGTGGTCTTGTTAGAGGCTAACGATCAACATACGCGAGCCACTGTCTGCGTTTACTCCTCAGAGACTGGCTTATGGGGTAATATCATCAATACATCGATCCCATCCAAGGAATACAGGAATCTTTATTCCTATTACACCATGTCTTTGTTGGGCATGCCGGCTGTGCTGGTTGGGAATTCCCTTTACTAGCGTCTTGCTGTGGGTTCCTATACTATTCTTGAGTTTGATTTGGAGAGGCAGAGCCTAGTTGTGATACAAGTGCCTGTGGATATATCTGAAGCGAAGACCGACTTCACGCTTATGCGGGCTGAGGGTGGCGGGCTGGGTTTACTCTCTGTGTCAGGCTTTACCGCCAAATTGTGGAAGAGGAAAACTGATTATAATGGTATTGCATCATCGGGAATGGGAAGAACTGTTGCATTCGATAAGTTACTTTCCCTGAATTCAGAGAAGGAGAGAAGGAGGCCCCTAACGATAATAGGTTTTGCAGAGGAAAATAATGTGGTGCTCCTGTTGGCAGCTGATGGTGTCTTCACGGTCCAGCTTGAGTCGTTGCAATTCAGGAAACTTGAGGTACCCAGCGACAGGGTTCATCATCACCCATTTGAAAGTGTCTATGCTAGAGGTACAATTAATTTGATATTTTCTATCTCTTCTACAATTAATTTGATATTTTCTATCTCTTC
>NW_025243477.1:0-619 GCF_018294505.1 Triticum aestivum
AATTGATGACGTCGCTTGGAATGATGCATACTGAATGCAAAAATAGGCTGGAGTTCAAATAAGTTTAATAAACATTGAAGTGCCTCTGTAACAGATGGGTTCTCGTTCGAAACCCTGATACTCCGAAAGAGATTGTCCAGTTTGTACACGAGGTGCGTCCAGTTTTCGCCGTGAGCCTCTCTACTCTTTTGCACAAGCTATCCGGGCAAAACGATGATACCATGCCAAGTTCCAACATTTTCAGAGTTCATTTTGTAGTGATTTTCAATTTCACGGTCATTTAGCTCCCTAACCAAATCGGTAAATGACTGAAAAACAGCAAATGATGTCAGAACGTGTTGGAAATTGATGACGTCGCTTTGAATGATGCATACTGAATGCAAAAATAGGCTGGAGTTCAAATAAGTTTAAAAAACATTGAAGTGCCCGTGTAACAGATGGGTTCTCGTCCGAAACACGGATACTCCGAAAGAGATTGTCCAGTTTGTACACGAGGTGCATCCAGTTTTCGCCGTGACCCTCTCTAGTCTTTTGCACATGCTATGCAGGCGAAACGATGATACCATGCCAAGTTCCAACATTTTCAGAGTTCATTTTGTAGTGATTTTCAATTTCACGG
>NW_025243477.1:629-857 GCF_018294505.1 Triticum aestivum
GTTTGTACACGAGGTGCGTCCAGTTTTTGCCGTGACCCTCTCTACTCTTTTGCACATTCTATGCGGGAAAAACGATGATACCATGCCAAGTTCCAACATTTTCAGAGTTCATTTTGTAGTGATTTTAAATTTCACCGTCATTTAGCTCCCTAAACAAATCGGTAAATGACTGAAAAACAGCAAATGATGTCAGAACATGTTGGAAATTGATGACGTCGCTTTGAATGA
>NW_025243477.1:867-2134 GCF_018294505.1 Triticum aestivum
TGGAGTTCAAATAAGTTTAAAAAACATTGAAGTGCCCGTGTAACAGATGGGTTCTCGTCCGAAACACGGATACTCCGAAAGAGATTGTCCAGTTTGTACACGAGGTGCATCCAGTTTTCGCCGTGACCCTCTCTAGTCTTTTGCACATGCTATGCAGGCGAAACGATGATACCATGCCAAGTTCCAACATTTTCAGAGTTCATTTTGTAGTGATTTTCAATTTCACGGTCATTTAGCTCCCTAACCAAATCGGTAAATGACTAAAAAACAGCAAATGATGTCAGAACGTGTTGGAAATTGATGACGTCGCTTGGAATGATGCATACTGAATGCAAAAATAGGCTGGAGTTCAAATAAGTTTAAAAAACATTGAAGTGCCCGTGTAACAGATGGGTTCTCGTTCGAAAGCCTGATACTCCGAAAGAGATTGTCCAGTTTGTACACGAGGTGCGTCCAGTTTTCGCCGTGAGCCTCTCTACTCTTTTGCACAAGCTATGCGGGCAAAACGATGATACCATGCCAAGTTCCAACATTTTCAGAGTTCATTTTGTAGTGATTTTCAATTTCACGGTCATTTAGCTCCCTAACCAAATCGGTAAATGACTGAAAAACAGCAAATGATGTCAGAACGTGTTGGAAATTGATGACGTCGCTTTGAATGATGGATACTGAATGCAAAAATAGGCTGGAGTTCAAATAAGTTTAAAAAACATTGAAGTGCCCGTTCAACAGATGAGTTCTCGTCCGAAACCCTGATACTCCGAAAGAGATTGTCCAGTTTGTACACGAGGTGCGTCCAGTTTTCGCCGTGACCCTCTCTACTCTTTTGCACATGCTATGCGGGCGAAATGATGATACCATGCCAAGTTCCAACATTTTTAGAGTTCATTTTGTAGTGATTTTCAATTTCACCGTCATTTAGCTCCCTAAACAAATCGGTAAATGACTGAAAACAGCAAATGATGTCAGAACATGTTGGAAATTGATGACGTCGCTTTGAATGATGCATACTGAATGCAAAAATAGGCTGGAGTTCAAATAAGTTTAAAAAACATTGAAGTGCCCGTGCAACAGATGAGTTCTCGTCCGAAACCCTGATACTCCGAAAGAGATTGTCCAGTTTGTACACGAGGTGCGTCCAGTTTTCGCCGTGACCCTCTCTACTCTTTTGCACATGCTATGCGGGCAAAATGATGATACCATGCCAAGTTCCAACATTTTCAGAGTTCATTTTGTAGTGATTTCAATTTCACCGTCATTTAGCTCC
>NW_025243477.1:2144-2917 GCF_018294505.1 Triticum aestivum
TGTTGGAAATTGATGACGTCGCTTTGAATGATGGATACTGAATGCAAAAATAGGCTGGAGTTCAAATAAGTTTAATAAACATTGAAGTGCCCGTGTAACAGATGGGTTCTCGTTCGAAACCCTGATACTCCGAAAGAGATTGTCCAGTTTGTACACGAGGTGCGTCCAGTTTTCGCCGTGAGCCTCTCTACTCTTTTGCACAAGCTATGCGGGCAAAACGATGATACCATGCCAAGTTCCAACATTTTCAGAGTTCATTTTGTAGTGATTTTCAATTTCACGGTCATTTAGCTCCCTAACCAAATCGGTAAATGACTGAAAAACAGCAAATGATGTCAGAACGTGTTGGAAATTGATGACGTCGCTTCGAATGATGCATACTGAACGCAAAAATAGGCTGGAGTTCAAATAAGTTTAAAAAACATTGAAGTGCCCGTGCAACAGATGAGTTCTCGTCCGAAACCCTGATACTCCGAAAGAGATTGTCCAGTTTGTACACGAGGTGCGTCCAGTTTTCGCCGTGACCCTCTCTACTCTTTTGCACATGCTATGCGGGCGAAATGATGATACCATGCCAAGTTCCAACATTTTCAGAGTTCATTTTGTAGTGATTTCAATTTCACCGTCATTTAGCTCCCTAAACAAATCGGTAAATGACTGAAAAATAGCAAATGATGTCAGAACGTGTTGGAAATTGATGACGTCGCTTTGAATGATGCCTAGTGAACGCAAAAATTGGCTGGAGTTCAAATAAGTTTAAAAAACATTGAAGT
>NW_025243478.1:0-2917 GCF_018294505.1 Triticum aestivum
AGCCTCATTCTTTGAGTTACGATGGCTTCATGAAGTGGGTTCTCATCATCTTCATCGAGTGGGTCCTCATTATCTTCATCATCTTCGTGATCTTCATCATCTTCGTCATCTTCCACCAGGTTGATATAAATGACAGCCAGCTTGGGTCTTCCTGCTCTGAAGGAGAAGCTGATCAACTCACCACCAGTAAGACGCATGCGGGCGAGGAAACGGGCCCATCCATCTCCTCCAATCTGCGACATATTGCGTCCTTTCTCGACCTCCATAGTGTACGACCCCCCAGGAGCCTCAAATGTCACAGTGTCTCCTGTCAGCTTGTTGAATTTCAACCTCACATTGCATGGGACGATCTGTGTAAAAAAGCAAAATGACACAATGCAGTAATGCCAACACTAAAAATAAAATAGTTGTTACATTTCATCTAATTTCTTACCGCCGCATGACGAAAACTTGGCTGGAAGTAGATGACGAACAGCTTGCTAGTTGCAAGGCTGCTGGCGCACCTTGACTTGCACAGTCGACATGGTGGTGGTGGTGGTGGCGCCATTTTCCTAAAGCAATATGAGCAAAGGATTAACGATCCACTTCACAGGAAAGAAAAACAGTAGCATGTGATATTTTTGGTCCTTCCGCGAGAAGCAATTTGATGGACAATTATAATCCTAAGATCTAGTAACATATTAGATGACAAGGTACCACCTACCATTGTGTTGATATATATACACACACTAATCACATATTCATATTTTTTTTCTTTCATTCGAAGCTTAAATGGAAGAAGAATTGGGTCCTACGATCGGAACAGATCAAAGCAATTCAAGAGGCATTGACAGGATTTATTATTGACCAGGTCATAGATCGCAATGGAAAGTACTACTATAAAGGAAAATTAGATCCCAGGCGTGATGAAGAGTTGGATTGAATGTAATCCCAAGGACATGGTGCAAGCTTTTGTTAGCTTATGTATAGTTCCATGTACAAGCTTTTGAAATATATATTTATAGTTTAATACATTTTGTGTGTGTGTGTATATATGTATAATTCTCGAATGGAAACTTATATGTATAGACGTATATTAGTAGCATAGAATACATATACGAAAAACTAATTGATATGAAAAAGAATTGAATTGTAAAGAAACTAAAAAAAGAAATGGAAACCATAAAAGAGAAGGAAAGAAAAAGAGAACAAAAAAAACAGTTAGTACCGGTTCAATATACCGTAAGTACAAAGGATGGTCACATGATGATTGATGCTAAGGATGGTCACGGTTCAAATCTAAATCATATCTTGCGGTAGGGGATGATCTCAAAATCGAACTTTTTCGGCAAGGAGAGCTGGTCCAAATCAACTTTGAAATTCTTCAGTAGCAGCACGCAACTGCCGAACTGATCTATCCTCGGAGAGATTTTGATGTAATAATCTGGCATGGTGAAACAAGTGTCCTGTGTGTGTGTAAGTAATACGACAGTATCATTTATCACATGGTATATCGTTGATTGCAACTCTCCTTGCTGGTTAGGAACTGTCGTTCAATTTCATTCCAACAGCTGCCGTGCTTTATTTAAGTTTGTGTATTCGCCTTGCGACAGCATCTAAAACCAGCGCCGTACTGATCGCTTGCAATATTAAAAGCGCTGAGGTAGAACACATGGCCCCCCAAACATGCAGGGTGGGCCTGCGGCCCAAAGTCCAGAACCGTGAGCCTGTCTGAGTATTATATTCTCAGCTGAACCCCCATAATGCCCGTGCGTTGCACGTAACATCAAGATGCATTTGTATGAGTATTTTATCTTGTGAGAGAAAAGGATGAACGAGGGAAGGCCTTATTTGCAAATGTGGAGAGGTGTGTGGGTACCTTTTTGCAAAATTGCCATAGTTTCCTTCCTATCCGTCAGATATAAATCGGACGGCCTATATTGCAGGATGGTAGGCACACCATCATCACCAACTCGTCTATACTGTGTTAAAAACAACTCTGTTTTTTATAATTATATATGTTATATATATTCCCCTTGTTTTTTCTTATGTATAAAGTTGTGATATAAAAGGTTTGTATATTTCATTACAGAGGGCGTATCTTTATAAACTCGTATATTTCTTATGTATCTCTCTGTCAAAAATATATTTATGTGTAACTTGTTACTCCTGTCTTTCTACTTCCTTTCGCTGGTATGTGGGGCATCCGGCAACATGGTCCACGTGCCATATGCACAAATTAGAGTGCACAACTGCACGGTAGACACACCCCGGTCGTAGCGCCGCAGTAATGCCCAATGAGCCGTCAAATCACACCCCCCCCTTTTCTAGCTTTAGGAGTAAGCTGGACGAACGAAGCGGCAATATTTCATTGGGCCTGAATCCCCTTCTCCCTCGTCTGCTTGTTCAGAGAAAACCCCCTCTCGGCGATTGCATAGGGTTTTCTCATGGAGAACCAGGTACGAATTCTTCGTCCATCCCCGATGTCGTGGAATTGTCACGGCAGATGTCCTCGAGCTAGGACTTAGTCGTGGAGCCATCGCCGCTAGGAAACTTGAAGGGGTTAAGCGGGACAAGGAACCCGAGGGTTTATACTGGTTCGGCCCCTTACGGTGAAGGTAAAAGCCTACGTCCAGTTTGAGGTGGTATTGATTAGGGTTTCGATGACCAGGGAGCTTAACTGCTATGCCTGGCTCTCGATGAGATCTTTCTTCTCCTTAAACCGCTGCCGGGTCGTCCCTTTATATAGGGAGGCTGACGCCCAGCAGCTCTCAGAGTCCCGGCCGGCTCATAAGAGTGTCCGGCTCGGACTCTCAACTATTCTTGCCTTACACTACAAGTTCTACCATAATAATAATTATAACTACGGGCCTTAAGCCATATCCGGGTCTTAAGCCCATCTTTGGCCCACCGTCTTCAAGCTTGGCACCGGGCTTCT
>NW_025243479.1:0-2917 GCF_018294505.1 Triticum aestivum
GATGAGTCCAACGCAGCCCCTAACTAGCTCTCCCGTGCACCGGAACACCGAACCCCCGCATGTTCCCGAACTCCGGCCGCCGCCGCGAGCTCGTCTCCGGCGAGTACAGCGCACCCCAGTCGCTGCTGCCTACCCCGTTGGATGCGGACGAGCATGGGCTCCCTCCTGGTGGTCGCACCGCACCTAACCGCAGCCCCTAGCGCCGCCCAGCTGCAGCTCCGCCGTGCGGAATGGTCGCCGCCGGCCAGAGTCCGGCGATGATGACGTGGCTTCGTCATTAGAGGCTAATCCCTTAACTAGCCACCTCACAGCCACTGACAGTGGGCCCTACCACAGGGTCAAACCCAATCAGCGCTGGTTTTGACCGGGATTAGTCCCCGTGTCACTGACGTGTGGCCCCCACACGTCAGGTTTGACCTGGACGACCCCGCTGACCAGCTGACGTCATCCTGACGTAGTGCTGACGCAGTAATCTAATTACTGGAATTATTCTTAAACAGGAAATTCCAGAAAATAGTGCAAACTTCTAAAATTCATAGAAATTCAACCGTAGCTCCAAATCAAATAATTTATATATGAAAAATGATCAGAAAAATCCAATCTATCCATCTGTACCATCTCCATGCATGTTAGAACAACTTATGGCTGCTGTTTAGGCCAAGTCATATAAATGGCATTTAAAGCCTCACATATGGAGTTTGAATTGAACCTAGGATTCAAGCCAACTCCATTTAACATGTTGCTAGCTGCATTAGCTCAATTCACAGCATATTTCCATGTCACATTCATGCATCATATTGTTGCATTGCATTGATTGTGTTTCCTCTCTGTTGCCGGTGTTTGTTCCCCCTCAGTAGACGATGTTCCGACGTTGTGATTGCTGACACTAATGAAGACTCAATGCTATCTTCAGAAGTGCCAGGCAAGCAAAACCCCCTTGTTCATTCCGATACAATCCCACTCTCTTGCTCCTGCTCTCTTTTACTGCATTAGGACAACAACGATTCATCTGTTACTTGCTGCGGTAGTTGAACCCCTTTATCCTCTGCATGACCTGTCATTGCCACAGTAAATAGATGAAACCCACTAGCATGAGTAGGTGTTGTTTGAGCCCTGATGTGCCTACTCATTCATGCTTGTTTGTCATGCCTGCTATTGCTTAGAGTTGTGTCAGGTCTGATTCATCGGGAATGAATTGGAAAGTGGTGAACATGTCCTACTGTGTGAGAGCTAAGGGTGTGAACACGATTTGGTATAGGTAGCGGTGAGAGGCCATGTAGGAGTACATGGTGGGTTGTCTCATTGAAACCGTCCTCAGGAACTGAGTTCTGTGTTTGTGATCCATGAACAGTTACTACCACACATTGGGTTCCGGTAACTCGACCCCTCTCGGCTTATTAACCGCCTCGATCGCTGTCCAGGAGTTGCAACTAGTTTCTGGTGTTTGTAGGTTGTGTTAGTAGTCTACCAAGTGGTACCCGATACAGGTGGGCTTGGGACAAACTAGGCACCATGGCACGGTGTACCAAGCGTAGATCCATCCGTCGAGGAGGGCTTGGGAACCCTGTTCACATCGTTTGGGGCCGTGAGCGACACGCCGGCCGGATCTCCTTGCGGATGGAACCCGAATAGGCGATAAACCTGGACGAGAGACTTGTGTGGTTAGTCAGGTCGTGGCCGACTCCCTCGCCAGGCTTCCGCTTGAAGGTTGCCGAGGTACACGACGTGTACATGGTGGTAAGTGGCGAGAGCGTGTGTGACGAAGTACACCCCTGCAGGGTTAATATGGTCTATTCGAATAGCCGTGTCCGCGGTAAATGACTTCTGGGTTGCCTGTACAGTTCATAGACAAGTGAAAGTGGATACTCTAAAATGCGCAAGATAAGCGTGAGTGCTATGGATGGCGTTCTCGTAGGGAGACGGGAGCGGATCCATAGTGGTGTATTGATATGGTGAATATGTGGACTCGTGTGCGCCACCTCAAAAGAGTTACTTGCAGTCGTAGTTCAGGATAGCCACCGAGTCAAAGCTGGCTTGCTGCAGTTAAACTCCACCACCCCCTTGGTTGATACCGATGCATATGTAGATAGTTCTGATGTAAGTCTTGCTGGGTACATTTGTACTCACGTTTGCTTATTTTATGTTTTGCAGAGAGACATCAGTCTCGCTAGTATTTCCGTGTGGACTTCGACGTTTAGCTTGATACCTCAGCTACGATCTTGTGCCCTCGGCAGGATCTAGTAAATAGTCAGGCTTCTCAGCCTTTTTCATTTGTAGATGTCTGTACTCAGACATGTTAAGCTTCCGCATGTGCTTTGACTTGTATGCTCTGAATGTTGGTCATGAGACCCATGTTTGTAATATCTGGCTCTTCGGAGCCTAATGAATAAATACTCTGAGTCGTAGAGTCTTGTTGTGATGCCTTGTTGTATTTGCACATATCGAGCATATTGTGTGTATGATTGAAATGCTTGGTATGTGTGGGATACGACAATCTAGTTGTCTATCCTTAGCAGCCTCTCTTATGGGGAAATGTAGTCTAGTGCCTCCTTGAGCCATAGTAGTCCGCTACAGCCCGGTTCACCGGAGTCCTGCTAGCCCAGCATTACTGCTCTGGACACTTGACTGGCCGGCATGTGTTTCATATCGTTCCTGTGTCTGTCCCTTCGGGGAAATGTCACGCGGTGACATCCGGAGTCCTGCCTAGCCTGCTACAGCCCGGGTTCCCGGAGTCCTGTTAGCCCAGTGCTACAGCCCGGATTCGCACGCTGCTGACCGACACGTTCGATGTTGATTCATGTATGCCTGTCCCCATACGTTAGTGCCGCTTTGGGTTCACGACTAGCCATGTCGGCCCGGGTTCTCTGTCATATGGATGCTAGCGACATTGTCATATACGTGAGCCAAAAGGCGCAAA
>NW_025243480.1:0-2916 GCF_018294505.1 Triticum aestivum
AGCGGTGCATTAAGGACATAAGCCTTCTACTGTCTGCATAATTGCTACTATCAACTTTCAACTAATTTTTCTCTAGGAACATATCTAAACAGTAGAACTAAAGCGCGAGCTATGACATAATTTGCAAAATCCTTTTGACTATGTTCAGGATAAACAAGTTCATCTTATGAACTCCCACTCAGATAGACATCCCTCTAGTCATCTAAGTGATTACATGATCCGAGTCAACTAAGCCGTGTCCGATCATCACGTGAGACGGACTAGTCATCATCGGTGAACATCTTCATGTTGATCGTATCTACCATACGACTCATGCTCGACCTTTCGGTCTCTTGTGTTCCGAGGCCATGTCTGTACATGCTAGGCTCGTCAAGTTAACCTAAGTGTTTCGCATGTGTTCCGAGGCCATGTCTGTACATGCTAGGCTCGTCAACACCCGTTGTATTCGAACGTAAGAATCTATCACACCCGATCATCATGTGGTGCTTCGAAACGATGAACTTTCGCAACGGTGCACAGTTAGGGAGAACACTTCTCTTGAAATTTTAGTGAGGGATCATCTTATTTAAGCTACCGTCGTTCTAAGCAAATAAGATGTATAAACATGATAAACATCACATGCAATCAAATAGTGACATGATATGGCCAATATCATATTGCTCCTTTTGATCTCCATCTTCGGGGCTCCATGATCATCATCGTCATCGGTATGACACCATGATCTCCATCATTGTGTCTCCATGAAGTTGTCTCGCCAACTTATTACTTCTACTACTATGGCAAACTAGGAAAACTTTGTGTTCTACTCGTGCATAGAAACTACGCATAGACCTAGCTCATGATGCCACTGTTAGGGAACGTAGCAGAAATTCAAAATTTTCCTACGTGTCACCAAGATCTATCTATAGAGAAACCAGCAACGAGGGGAAGGAGAGTGCATCTACATACCCTTGTAGATCGCTAAGCGGAAGCGTTCAAGAGAACGGGGTTGAAGGAGTCGTACTCGTCGTGATCCAAATCACCGGAGATCCTAGTGCCGAACGGACGGCACCTCCGCGTTCAACACACGTACAGCCCGGTGACGTCTCCCATGCCTTGATCCAGCAAGGAGAGAGGGAGAGGTTGAGGAAGACTCCATCCAGCAGCAGCACAACGGCATGGTGGTGGTGGAGGAGCATGGTGATCCAGCAGGGCTTCGCTAAGCACCGCGAGATATGAGGAGAAAGAGAGGTAGGGCTGCGCCAACAAGAGAAGAAACTTTGTCTATGGGCTGCTCCTTTGCCTCCACTATATATAGGGGGAGAGGGGGGGCTGCGCCCCACCTAGGTTCCACCCTAGGGGCGGCGTCCAGCCCAGATCCCATCTGGTGTGGCGGCCAAGGGGAGGGGGAGAGGGAGGCGCACCAGGCATGGGCCCTAAGGCCCATCTGCCCTTAGGGTTTGCCCCCTCCTCCCCTTAGGCGCCTTGGGCCCTTGTGGGGGCGGCGCACCAGCCCACCTGGGGCTGGTCCCCTCCCACACTTGGCCCATGCAGCCCTCCGGGGCCGATGGCCCCACTTGGTGGACCCCCCGGGACCCTCCTGGTGGTCCCGGTACGTTACCGATAAAACCCGAAACTTTTCCGGTGACCAAAACAGGACTTCCCATATATAAATCTTTACCTCCGGACCATTCCGGAACTCCTCGTGACGTCCAAGATCTCATCTGAGACTCCGAACAACATTCGGTAACCACATACAAACTTCCTTTATAACCCTAGCGTCATCGAACCTTAAGTGTGTAGACCCTACGGGTTCGGGAACCATGCAGACATGACCGAGACGTCCTCTGGTCAATAACCAACAGCGGGATCTGGATACCCATGTTGGTTCCCACATGTTCCACGATGATCTCATCGGATGAACCATGATGTCGAGGATTCGATCAATCCCGTATACAATTCCCTTTGTCTAGTGGTATTGTACTTGCCCGAGATTCGATCGTCGGTATCCTGATACCTTGTTCAATCTCGTTACCGGCAAGTCTCTTTACTCGTTCTGTAACACATCATCCCGTGATCAACTCCTTGATCACATTGTGCACATTATGATGATGTCCTACCAAGTGGGCCCAGAGATACCTCTCCGTCACATGGAGTGACAAATCCCAGTCTCGATTCGTGCCAACCCAACAGACACTTTCGGAGATACCCGTAGTGCACCTTTATAGCCACCCAGTTACGTTGTGACGTTTGGCACACCCAAAGTATTCCTACGGTATCCGGGAGTTGCACAATCTCATGGTCTAAGGAAATGATACTTGACATTAGAAAAGCTTTAGCATGCGAACTACACGGTCTTGTGCTATGCTTAGGATTGGGTCTTGTCCATCACATCATTCTTCTAATGATGTGATCCCATTATCAATGACATCCAATGTCCATGGTCAGGAAACCGTAACCATCTATTGATCAATGAGCTAGTCAACTAGAGGCTTACTAGGGACATGGTGTTGTCTATGTATCCACACATGTATCTGAGTTTCCTATCAATACAATTCTAGCATGGATAATAAACGATTATCATGAACAAGGAAATATAATAATAACTAATTTATTATTTCCTCTAGGGCATATTTCCAACATCACAATCACAAAAGATTTCCAGGATAGTGTATTTGCATGTGAAAGTTCTCTTCCTTATACTAATTATTCATGAATTGCTTGTATGACCAATATTGTGATTGTCAAGCTTCAAAAGATTTCACTTTCTAAACCCAATGTGGAACTACCACTAGGCATGATATAATTTCAACTTTATGATATTCAATTCATTCAACAATTTACTTATAGGATATAAGTGAAGCACAAGAGCAAGTGACAAACTACTCCAAAAAGATACAAGTGAAGATCAAGTGAGTAGTTAAGTAAATAGGTAGC
>NW_025243481.1:0-2916 GCF_018294505.1 Triticum aestivum
CATCGACGTAACCATTTACGACTAGCTCTTTGTCACCTTCATAAACGAGAAACATATCCTTAGTCCTTTTCAGGTACTTCAGGATGTTCTTGACCGCTGTCCAGTGATCCACTCCTGTATTACTTTGGTACCTCCCTGCTAAACTAATAGCAAGGCTGATACGTCTCCAACGTATCTATAATTTTTGATTGCTCCATGCTACTTTATCTACTTTTTTAGGCAATATTGGGCTTTATTATCCACTTTTATATTATTTTTGTACTAACCTATTAACCGGAGGCCCAGCCCAGATTTGTTGTTTTATGCCTATTTCAGTGTTTCGAGGAAAAGGAATATCAGACGGAGTCAAAACGGAACGAAATCAACTGGAGAAGTTATTTTTGGAAGGAAACCCACCCTATGGACTTGGACCCCATGTCAGAAGATACGGGGGGTGCTCACGAGGGTAGGGGCGTGCCTTCCCCCCTGGGCACGCCCCCCTGCCTCGTGGGGCCCCTGTAGCTCCACCGACGTTCTCCCTGCACCCATATATACCTACGTACCCTAAAACTTCCAGAACAGAAGATAGATCGGGAGTTCCGCCGCCGCAAGCCTCTGTAGCCACCAAAAACCAATCGGGGCCCTGTTCCAGCACCCTGCCGGAGGGGGATCCTATCACCGAAGGCCATCTTCATCATCCCGGCGCTATCCATGACAAGGAGGGAGTAGTTCACCCTCGGGGCTGAGGGTATGTACCAGTAGCTATGTGTTTTATCTCTCTCTCTCGTGTTCTCTCTCGTGTTCCATCTATGGCACAATCTTGATGTATCCCGAGCTTTGCTAGTGTAGTTGGATCTTATGATGTTTCTCCCCCTCTACTCTCTTGTGATGAATTGAGTTTCCCCTTTGAAGTTATCTTATCGGATTGAGTCTTTTATGAACACTTAATGTATGTCTTGCGTGGGATAATCGTGGTGACAATGGGTTATTCTACTGATCCACTTGATGTATGTTTTGATGATCAACTTGCGGGTTTCGTGACACTTGGGAACCTATGCATAGGGGTTGGCACACGTTCTTGACTCTCCAGTAGTAGCTTTGGGGCACTCTTTGAAGTACTTTTATGTTGGTTGGATGAATCTGAGATTGTGTGATGCATATTGTATAATCATGCCCACGGATACTTGAGGTGACAATGGAGTATCTAGGTGACATTAGGATTTTGGTTGATTTGTATCTTAAGGTGTTATTCTAGTACGAACTCTTTTATAGATCGATCTGAAAGAATAGTTTGTGGTGGTTTCGTACCCGATCATAATCTCTACGTTTGTTCGCCGCTATTAGTGGCTTTGGAGTGACTCTTTGTTGCATGTTGAGGGCTTGTCATATGTTCTATCTATGTTATCATTGTTGTGAGAACTTACACTAGTGAAAGTATGAACCCTAGGCCTTGTTTCCTACCATTGCAATATCGTTTACGCTCACCTTTATCGCTCGCTACCTTGCTGTTTTTATTATTTCAGATTACAAAAACCTATATCTACTATCTATTTTGCAGTTGTATCTTCATCTCTTCGCCGAACTAGTGCACCTATACAATTTACCATTGTATTGGGTGTGTTGGGTACACAAGAGACTTTTTGTTATTTGGTTGCAGGGTTGTTTGAGAGAGACCATCTTCATCCTACGCCTCCTACGAATTGATAAACCTTAGGTCATCCACTTGAGGGAAATTTGCTACTGTCCTACAAACTTGTGCACTTGCAGGCCCAACAACATCTACAAGAAGAAGATTGTGTAGTAGACATCAAGTTCTTTTCTGGCGCCGTTGCCGGGGAGGTTAGCGCTTGAAGGTATATATTTAGATCTTGCAATTGAATCTTTTTGTTTCTTGTTTTAGCACTGGTCTAGTTTATAAAAGAAAACTACAAAAAAATGGAGTTGAGTTTGTCTCATACGCTTCACCTTTTTAATATCTTTCGTGAGTATGATGGAAAGGATAATTGTGCTCAAGTACTAGAAGAAGAAATTCATAGAATGTTTTTATATGATGAGCATGATTGAAATGTTGTTAGTATGAATTCCTTGAATATCCATGATGCTAATGATATGCAAAGCCACAAGCTTGGGGAAGCTATGTTTGATGAAGATGATATTTTTTGTCCCCCAAGCTTTGATGAGCAAATTTACTATGATGAAAGCATGCCTCCTATCTATGATGATTATTGTGATGATACATATGATATAAAGAAGAAGTTTGCTTATGTGGAGAGTAGAAAATTTTATATGTTTGTAGATCATGAAAAGAATGCTTTAGGTGCTGGTTATATTGTTGAATTCATTCATGATGCTACTGAAAATTATTATGAGAGAGGAACATATGCTTGTAGAAATTGCAATAATATCAAGTTTCCTCTCTATGTGCTTCAAGTTTTGAACTTATGCATGTTTTACCTTCCTATGCTTGTTGATTATTGTTCCCATAAGTTGTTTGCTCACAAAATCCCTATGCATAGGAAGTGGGTTAGACTTAAATGTGCTAGTCATATGCTTCATGATGCTCCCGTTATGTTTCAATTCTTATCTTTTTTGTGAGCATCATTGTCATCATCATGCCTAGCAAGAAAGGCATTAAAGAAAAGTGCTTGTTCAGAGACAACCCAATATTTATCCTTACTGTTTTTGTGTGTCCACATGATTATTCTACTGTAGTAATCATGTTTTATAGCTTTTGTTTCAATAATGTGCCAACTAGAACCTTTGGGAAGACTTGGGTGAAGTTTATATGATCTTGCTGTGAAAAACAGAAACTTTAGTGCTCACGAGAATAGCTGCCATTTTTTACTGGAGAGTGCTTTTAGGTTGATTCTTTTTGCAGATGATTAATAGAAAAATTTCGCAGGTCCAGCAATTTATTTCATAATTTCTGGTGTTCCA
>NW_025243482.1:0-2916 GCF_018294505.1 Triticum aestivum
TTTTTTGGGTAGAAGATGAAGTGTGTGGGTGCTGGCATAAGTGGAGGGGAGCCACCAGGGGCCCACGAGACGGGGGGCGCCCTCCTCTCTCGTGGCCTGGTGCTTGCCCCTCCTGCAGTGTTTTCAGTGCCTAAAATCCTCAAATATTCCATAAAAATCATACTAAATTTGCAGGGCATTTCGAGCACTTTTATTTCCGGACTATTTTTTAATGCACGGATAATTCAGAAAACAGACTGATAATACTATTTTTTTTCTTTATTTATTCTAATTAACAGAAAGTAAAAAGAGGGTACAGAAGGATGTGCCTTCTAGTTCCATCCATCTCGTGATCATCAAAATGAACCCGCTAACAAGGTTGATCAAGTCCTGTTAACAAACTCATTCCGAATAACACGGAACCGGAGAAATTTCGAATAACACTAAGTTACCTCAACGGGGATATGAAAATCCCCAACAATAAGAATATCATATTTTTTCTTGACAGTAGGGAGAGGAAATTCAAAACCTCCAAAAATGATAGTTGGAACTTTTTCAATAGAATTGATGCTATGAACTTGAGATTGTTTCCTCGGAAAGTGTACCGTATGCTCATTGCCATTAACATGAAAAGTGGCGTTGCCTTTGTTGCAATCAAAAACAGCCCCTGCAGTATTAAGAAAAGGTCTACCAAGGATAATAGACATACTATCGTCCTCGGGAATATCAAGAATAACAAAGTCCGTTAAGATAGTGACATTTGCAACCACAACAGGCACATCCTCACAAATACCGACAGGTATAGCAGTTGATTTATCAGCCATTTGCAAAGATATTTCAGTAGGTGTCAACTTATTCAATTCAAGTCTACGATATAAAGAGAGAGGCATAACACTAACACCGGCTCCAAGATCACATAAAGCAGTTCTAACATAATTTCTTTTAATGGAGCATGGTATAGTTGGAACACCCGGATCTCCAAGTTTCTTTGGTATTCCACCCTTAAAAGTGTAATTAGCAAGCATGGTGGAAATTTCAGCTTCCGGTATCTTTCTTTTATTTGTGATGATATCCTTCATATACTTAGCATAAGGATTTACTTTAAGCATACCAGTTAAGCGCATACGCAAGAAAATAGGTCTAATCATTTCATCAAAGCGCTCAAAATCCTCATCATCCTTTGACTTGGATGGTTTAGGAGGAAAGGGCATGGGTTTCTGAACCCATGGTTCTCTTTCTTTCTCGTGCTTCCTAGCAACAAAATCTCTCTTATCATAACGTTGATTCTTTGACTGTGGGTTATCAAGATCAACAGCAGGTTCAATCTCTACATCATTGTTATTACTAGGTTGAGCATCTACATGAACATCATTATTACTATTATCATCAGGTTCATGTTCATCACCTGATTGTGTTTCAACATCAGAGATATAAGTATAATTGGGATTCTCAAGTGTTTCTACATTAGGTTCACTAGAAGTTTGCAAAGTCCTATCATTCTTCTTTTTCTTCTTCTTAGAAGAACTAGGAACATCTAGATTATTATTCTGAGAATCTTGTTCAATTCTTTTAGGGTGGCCTTCAGGATACAAAGGTTCCTGAGTCATTCTACCAGTTCTAGTTGCCACTCTAACGGCAAAGTCATTTTTATTATTCAATTCATCAAGCAAATAATTTTGAGCTTTGAGTACTTGTTCAGCTTGAGTAGCAACCATAGAAGCATATTTTCTAACGCGGTGAAGTTAATCTTTAACTCTAGCCAGATTATCACCTATGCGTCCTATCTCGAAAGCATTATTCTTTAACTCTCTACCAACATAGGCATTAAAAATTTCTTGTCTAGCCATAAAGTCATCAAATTCATCTAAGCATGGGCTATGGAATTTAGTAGAGGGTATTTCAACTTTATCGTATCTATAGAGAGAATTTACCTTTACTACCTGTGTCGGGTTATCAAGACAATATGGTTCTTCAGGCGGTAAATTAAGACCATGTATTTCTTCAATAGGTGGTAAATTCTTAACTTCTTCAGCTTTAATACCTTTTTCTTTCATTGATTTCTTTGCCTCTTGCATATCTTCAGGACTGAGAAATAAAACACCTCTCTTCTTCGGAGTGGGTTTAGGAACAGACTCAGGAGTTGGCTCAATTGGTTTAGGAATTACTTCAGGAACTGGCTCAGGAAGAGTCCAATTATTTTCATTAGTCAACATATTATTCAATAATATTTTAGCTTCGTCGACTGTTCTTTCCCTGAAAACACAACCAGCACAACTATCCAAGTGGTCCTTGGAAGCATCGGTTAGTCCATTATAAAAGATATCAAGTATTTCATTTTTCTTAAGAGGATGATCAGGCAAAGCATTAAGTAACCGGAGAAGCCTCCCCCAAGCTTGTGGGAGACTCTCTTCTTTGATTTGCACAAAATTATATATTTCCCGCAAGGCAGCTTGTTTATTATGAGCAAGGAAATATTTAGCAGAGAAGTAATAAATCATATCCTGGGGACTACGCACACAACCAGGAGCAAGAGAATTATACCAAGTCTTAGCATTACCCTTTAATGAGAACAGGAATATCTTAAGGATATATAAATAGCGAGACTTATCATCATGAGTAAATAGGGTGGCTATATCATTCAACTTGGTAAGATGTGCCACAACAGTTTCAGATTCAAGGCCATAAAAAGGATCAGATTCAACTAAATTAATAATATCAGGATCAACAGAGAATTCATAATCCTTATCAGTAACACAGATAGGTGAAGTAGCAAAAGTAGGATCGGGTTTCATTCTAGCATTAAGAGACTGTTGCTTCCATTTAGCTAATAATTTCTTAAGATCATTTCTATCATTGCAAGCAAGAATTTCCATAGCAGCTGCTTCATGCATAACATAACCCTTAGGAACAACAGGTAATACGTAATCATTGGGGGAA
>NW_025243483.1:0-2916 GCF_018294505.1 Triticum aestivum
GGTAGTTAAAAGACAATAATTTTATTCTTAGTGTGTTGGTTATTGAATCATCATTCTAAGATTGATCGTGCTACCTAGTCCATTCTCCTGGTTCACTCCTCGATCGATGAGTTGGGATTATTTCAAATTCTTGCTCTATTGATCATATCGTCTTGCCCTGAAAAGCAAGATTGTTCTCGAGCTTAGTAACATACCGGTGGCTCGTGATTTTCTGAATATCTTCTCAGAAGTATTACCAGGTTGTCACCTGACCGCTATGTTGAGCTCGTGATCAAGTTGGTTTCTTGTGAACCATCCTTCTCCAAGAATCGGTGTTAGATATCCCTGAGCTAGTTGGTTAAGCTAAACAATAACTTGGAAGGTTGGAAGATAAAAGCTTGCCTGACTTAGTTCGTTCCAAAGGGATATTCTTGTGTAGTGTGTGTTGAAGAAAGATGATATCTTCATCGATTGGTCCATGTGATCAGTTGCTGGACCTATTGTCTTATCAACCCTTTGATTTGAGTGTGGGCTATCATCAAATCAAGTCAGAACCAACGATGTTCGTAATGTTGTCTTACTCGTGGTTGATCCCTCGAGCATACACCATTATATCTTTTGGGGCTGACCAATGCTATCACCGTGTTCACACGATGGTGGAAGTCCAGTGATATGGAAATTCCGATGAGTTGTTGTTGAGCCCATTGACAACATTCTTATCTCCTCCATGATGTTGTTGAACATTAAGTTAGTGTTGGAAACTTTTGAAAGCATCTTCTTCATGCTAGCTCATGAAGTACTTGTTTGATGAAAGGAGTAACTTCCTTGATTCACGTGCATTTTGATGTAAGTTGCCGTCGTGAACTCGAGAAGGTTTGTTTTTGCCTCCTCTGGAACCATCCCAAGTCAGTTATGCACGTGCGAAGTATTCTGTGGTTTGATAGACTGATCATCTTCATTCCATATGTGTATCCTAGCACATCAAGCCACCGACTGATTTGTTCAAGGAGAAGGAGTATCTTCATAAGAGCTAATCCGGACTTATGAAAGAACTTCGATATCCTCGATGATGGCTCCCAACCAGAACTCGGTAGTGTTTTATTGTAAGACTACCATGTGGGCATGCTTGTCTGGAACAACGTGTTCACATGTTTGTAGCAGAACCAGCTCATGTTTTGGAGCTTGCTATCGTAGTTCATTTCCTGAGAATCTCGCAACGTCATCTCATCGATTTGTGTTGCAAACTTTCATTTTTCCTCCTAGACTCGATGAGTCTGGAATATCCTGACACCAACCAGATCTGGGTCTCAGGCAGATATGATGGTTGGAACATTTCCCAAGAACTATAATATTGGTCCCTCGATAACCGGTAAAGTGGATGTCGTGGCCAACACACCCCACCGGAAGACCTATTATTGCAGTATCTTGATTGAAGAAGTTGGCCACCTCCCCATAAGGATTTCGTAGGATTTACCTCCGTAACTGTTCCTTATGGATTCTATTGCTCCCGAAGTCCGACCTTTTACTTGATGTTCTAGATATCAAACCATATCTATGGGTGTATTACGCTAGCACATTAAGGAGAACATTAGAAGCGGAGTGCTAAATGTCTCTCGGTCGTTCATCCAGATTTTATTTGCTTGGCCTCGCTAAGGTGAAATCTGAGAAAGTGTTATCCTCCTTCGCATCTGCATCCTCCATCACCATTCATCATGGTAGCAAGTTGTGTTGCCAGGATCCTTGACACGGATGTTGGTAAAACTTTGATGAATATGGAAATGTTCAAGTTCTTGAGAGCACGCACAAGCGCTACGTGTTATCATCGGCACTAACCGTGGTTGCTCTCAGTTTCCTCGGCAATGCTATGATCTTTCAAACATAGAATCCACTCTCTTTGTTGGGTTCTTCCCCAGTTACCAGAATCATTCCAGCATTTGCATTTTGTTCCCAGCTTGCACCACCAATGTGCCATTCTACCATGGGTCTCTTCCATCTCCGGTGATGAGGAAATTCATCCATTATGTTTTCTTCAACAAGGTAATCCACATCATCCAAGTCTGAGTATGCCATTCTACTGACCCCCTCCAAACGACCGTTGTGAATTGCCTTATGCTGGTATGAAGAGTTTCAATGATCTCCGAATCAAAAGTAATTCTTTTGGCCACTTAAGGAAATATCTCTACGAGTCACCTTCCCTAAGGTGTATCGTTATGGTATTAAGACAATTCAACTCCTCGCTACGTTAACAATCGATTACCACCTTCTTAAGTGTGGAATTGTTGTCTACCTAGTGAACCTTCGTCATTCGTTTCTTTCCACCCCTCTTGATGTGTATCTCGTGTCTCACCCGAGAGATGGTTCTAAGTCTCATTCTGTGAGTTAGTCCTGAGTTGTTCGACCTTCGAGAAAACCTATCCTTTTAGAGTTTTCCTTTCCTCTTCTTGTCATGATTAGCTGAAGTTCTCAGAGCAAGACGACAAGACCAAGATGGTGTTCAAATCAACGTTCAACTGAAGTGCACCCTGGATCGTGAAGATTATACTAGTTGCGTTTCCCCTTCACCTTACCCTACGCTTGAATCTCGAGACGAGATTCTTGTTTAGTGGGGGTGAGTTGTCACATCCCTAGCTTCTGGCATTGCTCTAGCCTAGCTTCATGTGTGCATCATGTCTATATTTTGAAACTTGAATTGAGGAATTATTGGAAGCCTCAAAACCCTAAATAAAAGAGGGGCAAAAACCCTAGAAATCTTATTCATTGCCCCAAAAGGCTCTTCTTAAATGTTTGATAATTTTTGGTAAGGGTTCTGGTCCCAACCAAAATATTGAACATTTTTAAGGATTTATTTTTGGGACTTTGAATTTAAATCATTAGCTATTTGAACTTGAATTATATTCATATAATTAGAATATAATTTCAAATATCCCTGAATTATTT
>NW_025243484.1:0-2915 GCF_018294505.1 Triticum aestivum
CAGTTTTTTTTTCTGTCAGCTTTTTTTATTTGCCTTCCTGATTTAGTTTTTCTTATAGGTTTTCTCTTTTTGAATTTTTTATCTTTTATAATTTCCTGTACTATACACCTTTTTATAATATAAGGCGACAATTATTTAACATACAGGCAGAATATATTTTTAATATATGTCGAATAATTTTTTATTACAGTGAACTTTTCATCATATATGTTGAATCGTTTTTAAATACAAGTTGGATTTTTTAAATATAAATTGAACCTTTTAATAATATTTAACTAGAAAAATTATAATGCAAGGTGATTGTTTATAATATATAGTGAACAATTCTCTACTATATAATCGACATTTTTATAATACACCATGAACCTTTTTACTATACATAGTGAACTTGTTTTCATAAACGCTGAACTCTTTGAAAAAACACAATGAAAGTTTTTCTATTATACTGTGAAATATTTATTAATATGCAATGACCAATAACAAATTGTTCATTGTGTGTTAAAAATCCCAAACAAACAAATGTTCAACGTATATTAACAAATTGGTCAACATGTAGTTGAAACGTTCACCATATATTAGTAAAAAATGCAAAAAAAAAATAAAAACGAAAGGAAAACTCAGTAGAAATAGGAAGAGTAAACCAAACAACAAAGAAGCAGAAAGAAAAAACAAAAAAAAAATCAACAAAGAAGGAACGGAAAAACAAAACATTAAACGAGCAACACGCTGCCACAAACTGGGCCGGCCCACCTGTGATATATGCTGAACAATTTTTATATAGACATTGTTTATTTTTGTAAATAGGTTGAGAAGCAACCAGCAAGAGAGCGATAAAGGTCGTGACCATGCATTATGAATAATCAAAATTGAATACTAGCATGAGTAGGATATAAACACCATGAACATAAATATCATGGAGGCTATGTTGGTTTTGATTCAACTACATGCGTGAACATGTGCCAAGTCAAGCCACTTAAAACATTCAGAGGAGGACACCATATCATCATACTACATCACAATCATTTTACTGCATGTTCACACCAAAGATAATTTATTATTCACTCCTAGCTACTTAAGAATGGCATGAGCACTATAATCTCTAATTGTCATCAAAAACATGTTTAATCATAATATGTTGAATCATGGATACCGAGTTAAACATATTTACAAAAACAAAAACAAGTTGAGTTCATACCCGGTTTTCCTTCCACAATCACTTCATCATATCTCGTCATTATTGCCTTTCACTTGCACGATCGAATGATATGAAAATAATAATAGTGAAAGGATGTCATGGACTAAACTGGAGTCTGCGAACATTTTATCCAGATGAGTAGACAAAATAATTTGGGCTCTTTGTTAGATCAACAATAATGCATATGAGAGCTACTGAACATTTTAATCATGGTCTTCTCTTTAGTAAGACTCAGCAAAACAAAAGAAAAGAATTTTAGAGAAACACACTGAAATATTTTTGGAGTTTTTAGTTTTTCTTGAAGAAAGAAAATTAAAGAAGGAAAAACAAAAACGAGAAAAACTATTTACACAGGAAAGCTCCCAACAAGCAAAAGAAGAACAAGAAATCTTTTGGAGTTTTCTTTTAATACTACAATTAATTTAAACTAGAAAGAAAAACCGAAAAGAAGCGAGAAATATTTTTGTATTTTCTTAAAGCTTTTCAAACAAACAAGAAGAAAGCGAGAAAATAAAACAAGCATGGATAGTACAATTAAAAAGTGTGGACACCGACAATTGGAATGAAATGTGTAAACATAAATGTAATGTCGTGGAAATACGTACTCCCCCAAGTTTAGGCTTTAGGCCTAGCTTGGTAATCACCACCCGTAGTAACCATCCGGTCCAATGTCAAAGTGCTGAGGTAGAGGCACCTGAGCGTCCCACTCCTAGGGCTCCTCCTTTGCCACTGCCTGCGCGTTCAGGTTAGTGATTGTGTCCACTGGCATTACCCTGTATCTGTTCCTGGCAATAGAATCAAACAAAACAGGTGTAGGGAATGGGATAATATCATGGGTATCCTCACTGAAAACCAAGTTATAGCGGAGAGGGTCAAGTAGCTCAGTGTTATCAAGAAACTGGTGGTCCACCATCGACTGGCGGTCCAGATAAACTCTAGGCAACAAATAATCATGTTGTAATAGCAGAATGTTAAAGTGTCTCGCCAAGCGAGTTGCATAAATACTACCATGAATTTTACCTTTAGATATATTAGTGTGGAGACGGCATGCACCAATAGCCCCTAGGCTATAAGTGTGATCATCATGAAGTGCACGGCATAAAATGGCAAGATCAGGTGCACTGAGTATACTGCCCTTCTCTCTAGTAGTCAAGCATTTGGCTATCAATAGAGAAAAATAGTGCATAGAAGGAAACTTCAAGCTAGTGGTGGTGGATTTTGACACGCCCCTCTCCTCACCCACAGTCAAGGTGTGGAGGAAACCATCAAACTATGCTAGTCTAGGTTCTCTTAACTCCTCGTCAGAGGGAATTAAGCATATCTGACAAAATTCAGTAAGCGGTATTCGACAAGTTTCAGAGTATAAATTAAACTGCACCTTAGGTGGATTGTTCCTATTTAAGAAATGGAAATTTTGCACAAAGGAATTCGTAAGGACACGGTGTTGGTCACACTCATCTGCGAGGAAGTCGGTAAGCTCAGCATTTGCAATGAATTGTGTGAACTCTTGGTGGAATCTGGCTTCATCCATGAAAGCAATGTGCAGCCATTCGCACGGCCGGACCTCTGTCCATCGCGGAGTGTTGATATCACCGTATGATGATTCACTAGTGACTCCCTTGGCATTCTTTTTAGATGAACTCCTTTGAAAGAAATCCATTTTCCTAAGAAAAAAATTTAGAAAAGTTTTGGGACACAAAATGATGTCAAAAAAAACTTC
>NW_025243485.1:0-2915 GCF_018294505.1 Triticum aestivum
ACCAAGGTTTCATGTGTTTCTGATATTTTTTAATTTTTTGGAATTAAAATGCCATGTCACTCCATGCATACATATGCATGTGTCCATGTCGCGAGACAAATATGTTTGAAAATTCCTTCTAATGTACTGCACATGGAATTTACTCGCACACAAGTACGCAAACATGATTTTTCAAACCGTTTTGGTTAGCCGTGGCATGTAGATGTAGTTCAAATTTGAATTACGGTCATTAAATGGCTAGAAAATCACTTAAATATCATTAAAAGGTCAGATGACCCCTAGAATTTTCCAAAATTTCACATTACAGTTGTAGTAGTGCACGTTAGACGTAGAAAAAAACTGAAGGCCATAAGAGGAAGCTATCTCCTGTTCGTCATCAAACATGCATTGTTCCCTCTTGGAACCATGAGCCTTCTAGTGAGTAGCTCCGATTTGTGAGGGGTTTGTGTCCACACATTCGTCAAACATGCCATTTCTTTTACCAAATTCTCTTGGTGGCATGACATTACATCAACCAAGGTTTCATGTGTTTCTGATATTTTTTTAATTTTTTGGTATTAAATGCCATGTCTCTCCATGCATACATATGCATGTGTCCATGTCGCGAGACAAATATGTTCGAAAATTCCTTCTAATATACTGCACATGGAATTAACTCGCACACAAGTACACAAATATTATTTTTCAAACCGTTTTGGTTAGCCGTTACATGTAGATGTAGTTCAAATTTGAATTACGGTCATTAAATGGCTACAAAATCACTTAAATGTCTTTAAAAGGTCAAATGACCCCTAGAAGTTTCCAAAATTTCACATTACAGTTGCAGTAGTGCATGTTAGATGTAGAAAAAAATTGAAGGCCGTAAGAGGAAGCTATCTCCCGTTCGTCATCAAACATGCATTGTTCCCTCTCAGAACCACGAGCCTTCTAGTGAGTTGCTCCGGTTTGTGAGGGGTTTGTGTCCAAACATTCATCAAACATGCCATTTTTTTACCAAATCCTCTTGGTGGCATGACATTACATCAACCAAGGTTTCATGTGTTTCTCATATTTTTTAATTTTTTGGAATTAAAATGCCATGTCACTCCATGCATACATATGCATGTGTCCATGTCGCGAGACAAATATGTTTTGAAATTCCTTCTAATTTACTGAACATTGAATGAACTCGCGCACAAGTACACAAATATGATTTTTCAAACCGTTTTGGTTAGCCGTTACATGTAGATGTAGTTCAAATTTGAATTACGGTCATTAAATGGCTAGAAGATCACTAAAATGTCTTCGAAAGGTCAAATGACCCCTAGAGTGTTCCAAAATTTCACATTACAGTTGTAGTAGTGCACGTTAGACATAGAAAAAAAAATTGAAGGCCGTAAGAGGAAGCTATCTCCCGTTCGTCATCAAACATGCATTGTTCCCTCTCGGAACCACGAGCCTTCTAGTGAGTTGCTCCGGTTTGTGTCCAAACTTTCGTCAAACATGCCAATTTTTTTACCACATCATCTTGGTGGCATGACATTACATCAACCAAGGTTTCATGTGTTTCTGATATTTCTTCAATTTTTTGGAATTAAAATGCCATGTCACTCCATGCATACATATGCATGTGTCCGTTTCGTGAGACAAATATGTTTGAAAATTCCTTCTAATTTACTGCACATCGAATTAACTCGCAGACAAGTACACAAATATGATTTTTCAAACTGTTTTGGTTAGCCGTTGCATGTAGATGTAGTTTAAATTTGAACTACGGTCATTAAATGGCTAGAAAATCACTTGAATGTCTTTGAAAGGTCAAATGACCCCTAGAATTTTCCAAAATTTCACATTACAGTTGTAGTAGTGCACGTTAGACATAGAAAAAAAATTGAAGGCCGTAAGAGGAAGCTATCCCCGTTCGTCATCAAACATGCATTGTTCCCTCTCGGAACCACGAGCCTTCTAGTGAGTTGCTCCGGTTTGTGAGGGGTTTGTGTCCAAACTTTCGTCAAACATGCCACTTTTTACCACATCATCTTGGTGGCATGGCATTACATCAACCCAGGTTTCATGTGTTTCTGATATTTTTTTAATTTTCGGGAATTAAAATGCCATGTCAGTCCATGCATACATATGCATGTGTCCATGTCGCGAGACAAATATGTTTGAAACTTCCTTCTAATTTACTGCACATGGAATTAACTCGCACACAAGTACATAATTATGATTTTTCAAACCGTTTTGGTTAGCTGTTGCATGTAGATGTAGTTTAAATTTGAATTACGGTCATCAAATGGCTAGAAAATCACTTAAATGTCTTTAAAACGTCCAATGACCCCTAGAATTTTCCAAATTTTCACATTACAGTTGTAATAGTGCATGTTAGACGTAGAAAAAAATTGAAGGCCGTAAGAGGAAGCTATCTCCCGTTCGTCATCAAACATGCATTATTCCCTCTCGGAACCACGAGCCTTTTAGTGAGTTGCTCAGACTTGTGAGGGGGGTGTGTCCAAACTTTTGTCAAACATGCCAATATTTTTACCACATCATCTTGGTAGCATGACATTAAATCAACCAAGGTTTCATGTGTTTCTGATATTTTCTAGTTTTTTGGAATTAAAATGCCATGTCACTCCATGCATACATATTCATATGTCCATGTCGTGAGACAAATATGTTTGAAAATTCCTTCTAATGTACTGCACATGGAATTAACTTGCACACAAGTACACAAATATTATTTTTCAAACCGTTTTTGTTAGACGTTGCATGTAGATGTAGTTCAAATTTGAATTACGGTCATTAAATGTCTTTAAAAGGACAAATGACACCTTGAATTTTCCAAAATTTCACATTACAGTTGAAGTAGTGCACGTTAGACGTAGAAAAAAATTTAAGGCCGTAAGAGGAAGCTATCTCCTGTTCGTCATCAA
>NW_025243486.1:0-2915 GCF_018294505.1 Triticum aestivum
GATGGACATCCAACACTAACTGCTGCTAGAATCGTGTGTTCACTAACAAAGCCTTGCGTAAACAAGTCAGCCTTGAAATCTGTGGCGTGTGCAGCCCATTTGCTATTATTTTTATAATTTTTACTCATTTTCTAATTCATATGGAATTTATTGCAGCCCGTTTTCCATTTTTAGAATTGCTAGCCATTTTCTGGTCAGTACCAGGGTAAAAAAATTAACTAAATATGTGGGAAATTTTGAAAATTCGCAAATTTTTGTTGGGGAACAAATATTCTTAATCCAAAAATTAATAGCCATACTAAAACAAATTTAAAAATAAATTAGTACTATGTCTTGTTAAATCCAATGAAATACGTATAAGATATCAGTGAAGAACAAAAACAAAAAAAGAAACGTATATCCCATTTGCTATAATTTTTTGGAATTTTCAACCCCTTTTGATATTACTTTTAACAGACATTGACCATAGTCTTAAGCCAGGCCGGAATGCATCCCTCCTCGCCTTGAAAGATTTGCAGCCCAGTAATTCGGAGAAAACAAATAGGCCTAGCTTGGGTATTTTTCAAAAAGAAATACTGGGCTACCTATTTTCCCAAAGAACTGGTGCATGAGCATTTAGCTTTTTTTACTTATTTATGTTTAGGGGACCATGAGCATGTACCTGGGCTGGATTCATGTGAGAGCCTCCCTTCCAGTTAATTATGGGCTTCTCTATTGGGCCTTCATCAGTGGGCTGCATGTTATCAACAAGTGGAAAATGTGTTCCGAGTTTCAAAAAAATGTGTTCCATACGATAAATAGTATGCGCTACGTACGGTACAGGCCACTAAAGGATCAAACCATGCAACGACTTCCAAATCATTGTGTCTGTCGTTCTAACAACACATTTATTCAACCAACAGACGAAATATACTACTGATTGTACATTGAAAACAGCAGCAGCAGCAACCAGGGCTGGGGGTACAACAGAAGCAGTAAGCAGGCCAGAAGAGTGAAGACGCAACTCTCTCTTCCAAACCAAACATCAACCATCATTACAAAAGGGCTACCAAAAAAGAACAAGTGTATGCATCAAACTAAATAAAGATCCTACTACACCAAGTGTACGCATCTAACTAACTGGCTTAGTTAGACATTACTATTTATTAAGTTGTGGAGATTGGCTGACGACTTGAACCAGATGGGTGCCTGATGGGGGAAACTCCAGCCAGCAGGTCGAAGTCTGATACTTGTGACCCTATCTCCTACTTTGGGCTGCAGAGCATGGCTGCACATATCAGGGTATGGTGCATGCAGAGACGGATGGTACGCTATGTACACACAATTTTTCCTGATGAATGAAACCGCGCTGCCATCATGATCCTTGCCGTCGGTTATCTCCTGGTTAATTGGATAATTCAGTCTGACAAACAGAGAGCGTGTACCAAGGCTACTTACCAGCCTCCATTCAAAAATTCCTGAAGGCCCAGAGAAGCTGGGATCCTGCTCAAAGACCTTGCAGTGACTATGATTGTATTCCGTGAAACAACACGTCCGGTACGTGCGAACGATCATCAATCTTTCGCCATTGTCTGATCGAGCCAGGAAGCACCTGCAACTGCCATGCCGCTTTTCTTTGAAAGGTTCTGGGATTAGGAAGGGTAGGGACACTAGGCGGCCTACAACATCATATCAAGTTGGAGGCAAATAAAAAAGGACTCTTGGTTTAGTCAATCTTAAGAACAGCATGTTATGACCATGAATATTTTTTAGCAAATGTTGACAGTAATATAAGCAAGCCATCATGATATCATAGGAAAGTAACATACTGCTGTAACAGCCGTTTGTAGCGATGACTGGAGTAGGCCAGCAATACGTCCATCCATAGAACGAGTCAACATCGTAAATGAAGCCCTTGTGTTCAATGGCATCAGAGAACCATGGAGGATGTATGATCCTGCGATGGACGTGCAGATTTATCCACTTACCGCAGTGACCTGTCAGATAGGCGAGACCGCGGTTGAAGAACGCAATTAGCATGAAGTCTTTATAATTCACAGATCTTGTGGGCACTTGGCAGATTACAACGTTGAGCAAATCAAACTTGGTATCATGTTGGCTACTGTAAGATTCCGAGTATTCTGGGCCGCGGTGCCAAAGCAGTGTAGTGTTAATCGAAGGAAGGGGGATCAATCGCCGTGTGTAGACCTCCACGAGCATCCAGCTGCCGCGACCGTTGACAAGCACCATCCAAGACGTGTTCATGTCGACCCAGTACATACCGTTAATGTAGTTGAGGCTGACGGGGATCGGATCGCAGTCAAGGGGCTTGATGCTCGCCACCCTACAATTGTTATGCTGCGTGACATGTCGTTTCTGAAGATCAGGCGGCATCAGCAAGCAAGGAGCTGGCTTAAAAAGCTCCATCCTGAGGGCTTTGAGTAAATGGTACAGCCCCGACGAGCACGTGGTGAGCGGCATGGTACTGAGATTGTCCACACGCGAAACAATGAGCTTGATTACCTCTGTGGGGAGCGAATTCCAGCCACTCCTTCGGTGGATGCTGCTCGGTTCTGCCATTATTAGTGCTTGGGTTTAGGACGAGGGGGGAGGCGCCTTAGCGGGGATGGAATATTGGACGAGATTATGTGCGGACAAAGATGGAGAAGCAAATATGTGCTACGGGAAGTGGACAAGTGATGATGACTATAGCACGCCGCTTGACTTACGAGACACATACCAGCAATGTAGGGTCATGTCGATGCCAGACAACTTGCTTGAGTGATCACAGTACTGGTACTCCCTACAATGCTATGCCCTAACTTGCTTGAGTAGAGTAGTAGAGTAGGACTCTGCTCTACTACTAGCACCGGAGGAGTAGTATATTCTAATCTAAAATAGTTACAAACTTCAATGCCCGAGCGTGGAACGACTAC
>NW_025243487.1:0-2915 GCF_018294505.1 Triticum aestivum
CGATGTCGAGGATTCCAGCAACCCCGTATACTATTCCCTTTGTCAGACGGTATGTTACTTACCCGAGACTCGATCGTCGGTATCCCAATACCTCGTTCAGTCTCGTTACCGGCAAGTCACTTTACTCGTACCGTAATGCATGATCCCGTGACCAGACACTTGGTCACTTTGAGCTCATTATGATGATGCACTACCGAGTGGGCCCAGTGATACCTCTCCGTTATACGGAGTGACAAATCCCAGTCTCGATCCGTGTCAACCCAACAGACACTTTCGGAGATACCTGTAGTGCACCTTTATAGTCACCCAGTTACGTTGTGACGTTTGGTACACCCAAAGCACTCCTACGGTATCCGGGAGTTACCCGATCTCATGGTCTAAGGAAAAGATACTTGACATTGGAAAAGCTCTAGCAAAACGAACTACACGATCTTGTGCTATGCTTAGGATTGGGTCTTGTCCATCACATCATTCTCCTAATGATGTGATCCCGTTACCAACGACATCTAATGTCCATAGTCAGGAAACCATGACTATCTGTTGATCAACGAGCTAGTCAACTAGAGGCTCACTAGGGACGTATTGTGGTCTATGTATTCACACATGTATTACGATTTCCGGATAATACAATTATAGCATGAATAAAGACAATTATCATGAACAAGGAAATATAATAATAATCCTTTTATTATTGCCTCTAGGGCATATTTCCAACAGGGAGATGTGCTCATCATCTAGATAGCTACGTTAACTGTCTAGCCTTGCGTTGTCTTGCGAATCTTGTTGGGAGGGTGGCGGAGTAGAATATGTAGAGAACCTCCGTTTCAGTTGTTCGGAAGGACCACCATCATCCAATGCCTTGCCAATTTCCTTCAGTTTTATTGATTTTGCATTGTGAGGTCATACCGACAAGAAAAAGGAATATAATTCGCTCTTCAGAACTCCTTCATGCATGATACTCATGAACACTACTCTGATAAAAGGCAAAGTCATGATACGACGATGGAATATGTACGAAAAAATGGACGGCTTAACATATTCACACCTATGATGTGGTAACTAAGTAGAAGGCACTTCAACAAATTAGAAACACTGCAAGACACCATATGGATGGTGCAATCAATATCACTCTACCAAGTTAAAATTGTCTCGTCATAGGTGGCGTTCATCAAACTAGAAGCAATACATGCTAGAAATCATATTAAAGACGCAAACCAATATCACACTATCAACTTAAAGGTGTCCCATCATAAGTGACTGATGCAGGATACACAAGAAGAGTAGTTTCATGTAAGAACATGGTGTGATAGACAGATATAGTATGTACCAAAAACAGGAAAGCGTGTCATATTCACATGTATCATGTGTAAGCTAAGCAGATGCAGTTTACACTAGTTAGGAGCAATACGAGCTAGACACCATATGCAACATGCAACCAGATATCACACTGCAAGTTAGAGTAAGCACCTTGGATGGTGGAGTAGGGGAGCGGAGACTTGGACCTTGTAATGCACTATCAGTACAAGGAGAATTGGTACAGATGCTCCGTTTACGTTGCTGCAGAGGACCACCATCATCGCCTTACTCTTTTCCTTCCTCTTTCTGCATTTTCCCTTGTCAAGTCAAACCCACAAGAAAAGGGAATAAAATTTGCTCTTCAGAACTCATTGATGTGTGGTACTGACGAACACTACTTTCATGTAAGGCAGCCGCATGATAGGAGGATGGAATATGTATGAAAAACAGGACAGCGTGACATATTGACATGTATGATGTATAATGTGTAAATGAAGCACAAGGTTCTTGAACTTGTTAGAATCAATGCAAGCTAGAAACCATATGAAAGATGAAACCAATATCACTCTGCCAAATTAAAAGGGTGCCCTAACAAATGTATTTGACCAAATTAGAAGCATTACATGGCAACAGGCTAGAAATAATATGCAATATGCAACAAATAATGGTGACTCATCGTAAGTGATTGATGCAGGATACATAAGAGAGGTAGTTTCATGTAAGAACAAGGTTAACACATAGATGTAGTGTGTACCAAAAATAGGAAGGCATGTCATATTCACATGTATATTGTGTAAACTAAGCATATGCAATTTACCCAAATTAGAAGCATTACAAGCTAGACACCATATGCAACATGCAACCACATATCACACTGCGAAGTTAGAGCAACCTGTGATGGTGGTGTAGGGGAAGTGCGGTCTTCAAGTACAGAGCTACATTCAATATCTTCATTTAGGCTTGTTGTTTCTTGAGAATCATGTGGAGAGGATGAAATTGCATTCTTTGTAAGAGTATTGCGTCTCATATTAACCCACGCGCCTGACTGTCTCATCATAAGCGATAGATGCAGGATACACAAGGACAGTAGTTTGATGTAAGAACATGGTGTGATAGGCAGATGTAGTATGTACCAAAAACAGGAAGGCGTGTCATATTCACTTGTATAATGTGTAAGCAAAGGAGATGCAATTTAACAAATTAGGAGCAATACAAGCTAGGCACCATATGCAACATCCAACCAGATATCACACTGCCATGTTACAGCAAGCACCTTGGGTTGTGGAGTAGGGGAGATGAGATTTGGAACTAGCACTGTAGTACGAGTAGCGGGAGAATTTGCAGAGTTCATCTGTTTCGGTTGGTCCGGAGGACCACCATCATTTCGTGCCTTCGTCCTTTTAGATTTTGCATTGTCAAGTAAACACACAAGAAAAAGGAATGAAATGCGCACTTCCAAATTCGTTGATGCATGATACTGATGAACACAACTTTTATGTATGGCAACCACATTGTAGGCCTATCCGACCCAGGACTTCTTTGTCGTTCCTAAATTGTACAGTAACGAATTTGACTAGGTTGCTCTCGAGGAAGTTCTTAAAATCCAGGCATTCAACATT
>NW_025243488.1:0-2915 GCF_018294505.1 Triticum aestivum
AGCTATATTTTTATTCACCACACGATATGTGTTTTGCTTGGAGCGTCATTTTATTTTATTTTGTTTTACTTGCTGTTTGAATAAAATACCAAGATCTGAAATTATTAAATGTTAGAGAATCTTCACATAGTTGCATAATTATTCGACTACTCATTGATCTTCACTTATATCTTTCAGAGTAGTTTGTCATTTGCTCTAGTGCTTCACTTATATCCTTTTAGAGCACGGCGGTGGTTTTATTTTGAAGAAATAGATGAACTATCGTGCTTCACTTATATTATTTTGAGAGTCCTTAGAACAGCATGGTAGTTCACTTTGGTTATGAAACTAGTCCTAATATGATGGGCATCCAAGACGGGTATAATAAAAACTTTCATATAAGTGCATTGAATACTATGAGAAGTTTGATACTTGATAATTGTTTTGAGATATGAAGATGGTAATATTAGATTCGTGCTAGTTGAGTAATTGTGAATTTGAGAAATACTTGTATTGAGGTTTGCATGTCCCGTAGCATGGACGTATGGTAACGGTTGTGTGACAAATTTGAAGCATGAAGTGTTTCTTTGATTGTCTTCCTTATGAGTGGCGCTCGGAGACGAGCGATGGTCTTTTACTACCAATCTATCCCCCTAGGAGCATGCGCGTAGTGCTTGGTTTTTGATGACTTGTAGATTTTTGCAATAAGTATGTGAGTTCTTTATGACTAATGTTGAGTCCATGGATTATACGCACTCTCACTCTTCCATCATTGCTAGCCTCTTCGGTACCGTGCATTGCCCTTTCTCACCTTGAGAGTTGGTGCAAACTTCGCCGGTGCATCCAAACCCCGTGATATGATACGCTCTGTCACACATAAGCCTCCTTATATCTTCCTCAAAACAGCCACCATACCTACCAATTATGGCATTTCCATAGCCATTCCGAGATATATTGCCATGCAACTTTCCACCATTTCATTTATGACACACATCATCATTGTCATATTACCTTGCATGATCATGTAGTTGACATCATATTTGTGGCAAAGCCTGTTGGGGAACGCAGTAATTTCAAAAAATTTCCTACGCACACGCAAGATCATGGTGATGCATAGCAACGAGAGGGGAGAGTATGATCTGCGTACCCTTGTAGATCGCAACGGAAGCATTGACACAACGTAGAGGAAGTAGTCATACGTCTTCTTCCCGATCTGACCGATCCAAGCACCGTTACTCTGGCACCTCCGAGTTCTTAGCACACGTACAGCTCGATGACGCTCCCCGGGCTCCGATCCAGCAAAGCTTCGGGGATGAGTTCCGTCAGCACAACGGCGTGGTGACGATGATGATGTTCCACCGACGCAGGGCTTCGCCTAAGCACTACAATGATATGACCGAGGTGGTATATGGTGGCAGGGGGCACCGCACATGGCTAAGGAACGATCACGAGGATCAACTTGTGTCCTAGGGTGTCCCCCAGCCTCCGTATATAAAGGATCCAAGGGGGGGGGTGCGGCCGGCCTAGAGGAGGGCGCAGGAGGAGTCCTACTCCTACCGGGAGTAGGACTCCCCTCCCGTTTCCTTATCCAATTAGGAGAGAGGGGGGAGAGAGGAAAAGGGGGGCGCCGCCCCTCCCTCCTTGTCCAATTAGGACTAGGGGGAGAGGGGGCGCGCGGCCTGCCCTGGCAGCCCCTTCCTCTTCTCCACTTTAGGCCCATGAGGCCCATTAACCCCTCGGGGGGTTCCGGTAATCCCCCGGTGCTCCGGTTTTATCCGATACTTCTCCGGAACCCTTCCGGTGTCCGAATATAGTCATCCAATATATCAATCTTTATGTCTCGACCATTTCGAGACTCCTCGTCATGTCCGTGATCACATCCGGGACTCCGAACTAACTTCGGTACATCAAAATGCACAAACTCATAATAACAGTCATCATAACGTTAAGCGTGCGGACCCTACGGTTCGAGAACAATGTAGACATGACTGAGACAGATCTCCGGTCAATAACCAATAGCGGGACCTGGATGCCCATATTGGCTCCTACATATTCTACGAAGATCTTTATCGTTCAGACCGCATAACAACATACGTTGTTCCCTTTGTCATCGGTATGTTACTTGCCCGAGATTCGATCGTCGGTATCCAATACCTAGTTCAATCTCGTTACCGGCAAGTCTCTTTACTCGTTCCGTAATACATCATCTCACAACCAACATATTAGTTGTAATGCTTGCAAGGCTTATGTGATGTGCATTACCGAGAGGGCCCAGAGATACCTCTCCGACAATCGGAGTGACAAATCCTAATCTCGAAATACGCCAACCCAACATGTACCTTTGGAGACACCTGTAATGCTCCTTTATAATCACCTTGTTACGTAGTGACGTTTGGTAGCACCCAAAGTGTTCCTCCGGTAAACGAGAGTTGCATAATCTCATAGTCATAGGAACATGTATAAGTCATGAAGAAAGCAATAGCAACATACTAAACGATCGGGTGCTAAGCTAATGGAATGGGTCATGTCAATCAGATCATTCAACTAATGATGTGATCCCGTTAATCAAATAACAACTATTTGTTCATGGTTAGGAAACATAACCATCTTTGATTAACGAGCTAGTCAAGTAGAGGCATACTAGTGACACTCTGTTTGTCTATGTATTCACACATGTATTATGTTTCCGGTTAATACAATTCTAGCATGAATAATAAACATTTATCATGAAATAAGGAAATAAATAATAACTTTATTATTGCCTCTAGGGCATATTTCCTTCAGTCTCCCACTTGCACTAGAGTCAATAATCTAGATTACACAGTAATGATTCTAACACCCATGGAGCCTTGGTGCTGATCATGTTTTGCTCGTGGAAGAGGCTTAGTCAATGGGTCTGCAACATTCAGATCCGTATGTATCTTGCAAATCTCTAT
>NW_025243489.1:0-2914 GCF_018294505.1 Triticum aestivum
CTTTTCCCTTCTTGTGTTTAATGACATAAGGAAAAGTCTCAACGAATTCAACCCATTTAGCATGTCTACGATTCAGTTTAGCTTGACTTTTAATATGTTTCAAAGATTCATGATCAGAATGTATAACAAATTCTTTGGGCCATAAATAATGTTGCCATGTTTCTAAAGTCCGAACAAGAGCATATAATTCTTTATCATAAGTAGAATAATTCAGACTAGGCCCACTCAATTTTTCAGAAAAGTATGCAACAGGTTTGCCATCTTGTACTAACACACCGCCTAATCCAATTCCACTAGCATCACATTCAAGCTCAAAAGTCTTATTAAAATCAGGAAGTTGGAGTAAAGGAGCATGTGTCAACTTATCTTTCAATACCGAGAAGGCTTCTTCCTGTGCGGTACCCCAAAGAAAAGGCACATCTTTCTTTGTAAGCTCATTGAGAGGTGCAGCAATGGTGCTGAAATCTCAAACAAAACGCCTATAGAACCCAGCGAGGCCAAGAAAACTCCTCACTTGTGTGACCGTTTTGGGTTGCGGCCAACTCTCAATAGCTTCAATCTTGGCTTTATCAACTTCAATTCCCTGTGGAGTAACAACATAGCCAAGAAAAGATACTCGGTCGGTGCAAAAGAGGCACTTCCCAAGGTTACCAAACAAACATGCATCACGTAGAGCAATAAAAACAGCACGTAAATGTTCCAAATGTTCTTCCAAAGATCTGCTATAAATCAATATGTCATCAAAGTAAACTACCACAAATCGTCCAATGAAAGCACGTAAAACTTCGTTCATTAATCTCATGAAAGTACTAGGTGCATTAGTTAACCCAAAAGGCATGACTAACCACTCATATAATCCAAACTTAGTTTTGAATGCTGTTTTCCATTCATCTCCCAAGTTCATACGAATTTGATGGTATCCACTACGCAAATCAACTTTGGAGAATATTGTAGAGCCACTCAATTTATCAAGCATATCATCTAGCCTAGGAATAGGATGACGATAACGAATAGTAATATTATTAATGCCTCTACAATCAACACACATACGTGATGTACCATCCTTTTTCGGCACTAGAATAATAGGAACAGCACAAGGACTAAGTGATAGAGGCGGAGGTGTCCCGTCTTTCGATGAGATGATGGATATCGCTTTGGTGGAAGTCGACTTTGACGATCCGACTACGAACGTGCGAGGACGTCGCGCCTTAGCAATCGCTAAACCAACTCCGAGAGGTTATTGACCACGCTGGAGCATGATCAACCTGACCACGAGGGTCTGTTTCCTGCGAGCAAACGAAGAACAAGCAAGAAACTAAGATTGCAATCTGGATATTGCGAATATAAGATGAAAGCTTTATTGATCAAGGTGGGGTTCTGTGACGCCTTTGTCTGGTCGTTGAACACAAACGAAGTACGCGAAGTTGCAGCTATGGCGAACTTTTAATCTAAACAAAACCCAAAGTCTAAACGATGCCCTAAGGGCTGTATATATGGAGGAAGAGGGGGGAATTTCGTGGCCCTTGGTGGAGGGGTCCGAAATCAACCCTATCTCTTGTTTCCCCACACATACGGACTCTAAAAATAGCCTATACTTATGTATTTCGAAATTACATGGGCCTGGCCCAATAATAAGGTGACGCAGCACCTAAAATAGCCTCGGGATGAAATTTATGAAGTGGCATCTCGTATATTTCGTCCAAGGCTTCATGCACCCATTATGGTGGCTTCAAAGTCCTGAAATCATCACTTGTAACTCCGTTCTTGTTCCCCTTGCGCATGCCATCATCTCCATGCTTGTTCTTGCTCTAATGTTCATCCTTCTCCAAGCTAGGCCCTTCATTTGTAAGCAAAACAAATGTATCCAATTTAGGCAGCATCATATTCTCATGAACATTAGAATCATTACCAAGAAACGAAAGTACCTGGTAATTTAGTTGGCGTGCACGGGCTCTAGTAATTGGTCCAGTATGTATAGCAGCAGGGGCTGTGGGTGTAACAATTGTATTGATGTCCTCATCATCCTCCCCTTCTTGAAATGAAGTCGTCCTCGACAGAAGTTCATCTTCCTCACCCAAATAAGGCTTCAAATCTGCAATGTTAAAAGTGGGACTAACCCCAAAATCTGCAGGCAGCTCAAGTTTATATGCATTATCATTTATTTTCTCTAACACCTTAAAGGGACCATCAGCACGTGGCATTAACTTTGATTTGGGCAAATCAGGAAATCTATCCTTACGCAAATGTAACCAAACAAGATCTCCAGGTGCAAACACAACATGTTTTCTACCCTTATCTCCAGCAAGTTTATATTTAGCATTCATGCGCTCAATGTTTTCCTTAGTTAACTCATGCATTTTTAAAATCAATTCAGCATGTTGTTTAGCATCAAAATTAACCTTCTCCGAAGATGGAAGAGGCAACAAATCAATAGGTGCATGAGGTAGGAAACCATACACAACTTCAAAAGGGCACATCTTAGTAGTAGAATGCAATGAACGATTATAAGCAAATTCAATATGAGGCAAGCATTCCTCCCACATTTTCTTATTATTCTTCAAAAAAGCCCTAAGCATAGTAGACAACGTTCTATTGACTACTTCAGTTTGTCCATCAGTTTGGGGGTGACAAGTAGTACTAAAAAGCAGTTTAGTCCCCAACTTAGCCCATAAACATCTCCAAAAGTGGCTAAGAAATTTAGTATCACGATCTGAAACAATAGTATTTGGCACACCATGCAAGCGAATAATTTCACGAAAGAACAAATCAGCAACATTAATAGCATCATCGCTTTTATGACATGGTATAAAGTGTGCCATTTTCGAGAATCTATCCACGACAACAAATATGCTATCCCTCCCCTTCTTTGTTCGAGGTAAACCTAAAACAAAGTCCATAGATATATCCTCCCAAG
>NW_025243490.1:0-2914 GCF_018294505.1 Triticum aestivum
GGTCCTTCGTGTAATACGGAAGAAATCGCAAAAGATTCTAATAAGTCACCGAGTGGTTGACCAGCTCTCGCCGCATCATGACAGTCAGTTTTCGGCTTTCTCTACTGAGGTGTTTGACCAGGTGAACCAGAAACACAATCGCAGTAGTTCTCCCTTTACTACCCTAGCCGATAAGATGGAACGTAGGGTAGCAAGCACAGGAGCCGGGCAACCCAACTATTGACCAACGACATGATTCGGAGCTGATGCATATAATGCCAAACTCGTGACGCCGAAGTTTGCTATAGAGCTGTTCGAACTTTTTCGGCAACCCATATGTTGCCGTATCGAGCCCCTGGCGATTTGTGCCGAGTTGTCTGCGTGAAACAACCAAAGAAGCGAGGTACGTTTGTATGCGGAAAAGCAAATACTGGAGACGGATAATGTTCACTAAAATCTGATTGATACGTCGAACACAATCTTGTAGATTATGACATCACCACCCATTCCATTTTACGTGCCAGGGCTCGAGGGCCGAGAAAAAGGCTCTATACAGGTTCCATTTTTCGAGTGGCCAAAATGAGGTTTTTTGTGAAGGAACTACCAAATAATTGTTGTAAAAATGGACCAAATCAATTTTCTAAAATACTATGCCATATTTAATGCACAATTGACCAAACGGTTGGGTGTCAAAAGCCTTGATCCACCTCTGGTGAAAAAGACAAATTTCCGCCGATTCAGTAGGAAGCGGGTCAAATTCGAACTGTAGCTGCCTCATAGTTTGCTCTTTATTTTTTCCAAAAATAATTTCTAGGTACATAACTATCTATTTAATCAGAGAAACATCAAAAGGTTTCCAAGATTCAACAACTAGGTAGGAACGGTCAAGCCCGCCGTTTTGACCGCATTTTAAAACGGGCATAAAAAATCAAAAAAATCAAAAAATTGGAAAACCTTCGCATTGTGTCATCATATGTGACCAAGTTTTCAGGAAAAATAATAATCTTGTAATACGACAATTATTTTTAAAAAGTGTTCTAAAAAATGAGCTATCATGCGTGAAGATTCATGGCTTTCAAGCCAAATGATCAATCTTATGGCCACATTCATGGCATAGTTTCTTCAAATGATCTCATATTGTGTAGAAGGGTGCATCTTGGAATTACAAACAATGTTGCCTAAGGGAGTTTTCATTTTCTTTGCACGGAAAATTCATTTTCCATTTTTCAACTGCCCGAAATGAGGTTTTTTTGTGAAGGAACTACCAAATAATTGTTGTAAAAATGGACCAAATCAATTTTATAAAATACCAGGCCATGTTTAATGCACAATTGACAAAATGGTTGGGTGTAAAATTTTTTATCCACCTCTGGTGAAAAAGACAAATTTCCGCTGATTCAGTAGGAAGCGGGTCAAATTTGAACTGCAGCTACCTTATAGTTTGCTCTTTATTTTTTCCAAAAATAATTTCTAGTTACATAAGTATCTATTTAAGCATAAATACATGGTTTGGTGGTGATACGTTGAGGTTTGGACGGTGGCCCAGGGCCCCAACTCCAAAGCGCGTAGACTCGCAAGCCCGCCGCGTGGTCACCGCGTGACCGTGGCGTTGCCATGCGTTCTGGGAAGCCTAGGCATGTCTAGTAGGTTTGGCACTCCCCAGGTAGATTCTTGGAAGAAAATAATAACAGAATAATCTCACGAGGAGACCAAACTATGCTCAAACATGAATTAGCAGCCAAGTGTTTGATTAGCGGTACGGGAAATTCACAAGGCCAATGGGCCTGAGTTTTGGCTGAGGCTGATCATCTACTAGGGAGACTATCTTGGAAAATTTTCATCTCAAATGGAGGAGTTTGGATGGCACTTGCTTTGCAAAGTACCACATCGGGCAGAAATATGGATGTTGAAGCTGGGCTCAAATGGATAAGTGGATTGAGCTAAATTTTTGTGGAGTATGGTAATTTGGGCATAGTAAAGCACTATAAAAAGTTTATACCATTTGGATAATCCTAGCTTGTACTTCCTTCACAAAGCTTCTCTCTGGATAGAAACTTTAGAAATTTGCTGAGAAAGATTTAGTAGGCAAATGGAGCTGAATATTGGAATGTGGCAATTATTTGTATATTTAAGATGGCACAAAAAAATTTAGGACAATAGGAGGTGTCTAGATAGCACTTGCTTTGCAATGTGCCAATTTGGACAGAAACTAGAAATTGAAGCTGGGCTTACATAGATGATTGGATTATGCTGAAATTTGGTGTAGGGGGTTTCTATAGTCAGGGTAATGCCCTGGTAAATTTTCAGCAATTATAAAGCAATATAAAATGTAGTTGCTTCACAAACTGAAAATATTACCAGAACCAAAGATTCGATGGTGAGCTCACAGTATTGTTAGATAGAGCTAAACTTTTGTATAGAGCTATGACTTTGGCATATAGAATATGTGGCAAAAATTCAACTCATTACGATATTCCTATCTTGTACTTCCTTCACAAAGCTTCTAGGTGAATAGAAACTTTGGAAATTTGCCGAGGAAGATTTACTAGGAAAATAGAGCTGAATATTGGCATGTGGAAATGATTTGGGTATGGAAGATTGACCAAAAAGTTTGAGGGCAATAGGAGTGGTATAGATAGCACTTGCTTTGCAATGTGCCAATCTGGACAGAAAATAAAAATTGAAGCTGGGCTCACATAGATGATTTGATTGAGCTGCAATTTGGAGGAGGGTGATAATTTGGGCATATGAAGACACTGTATAAATTTCATGCCATTTGGATGTGCATAGATAGTACTTCCTTCACAATGCTTCTAGGTGGACAAAAACTTTGGAAATTTGCCGAGGAAGATTTACTGGGAAAATGGAGCTGAATTTTGTCATGAGGCAATGGTTTGGATAGGAAAGAGTGCCCAAAATTTTTGAGGCCAATCAA
>NW_025243491.1:0-2914 GCF_018294505.1 Triticum aestivum
AGCTATATTTTTATTCACCACACGATATGTGTTTTGCTTGGAGCGTCATTTTATTTTATTTTGTTTTACTTGCTGTTTGAATAAAATACCAAGATCTGAAATTATTAAATGTTAGAGAATCTTCACATAGTTGCATAATTATTCGACTACTCATTGATCTTCACTTATATCTTTCAGAGTAGTTTGTCATTTGCTCTAGTGCTTCACTTATATCCTTTTAGAGCACGGCGGTGGTTTTATTTTGAAGAAATAGATGAACTATCGTGCTTCACTTATATTATTTTGAGAGTCCTTAGAACAGCATGGTAGTTCACTTTGGTTATGAAACTAGTCCTAATATGATGGGCATCCAAGACGGGTATAATAAAAACTTTCATATAAGTGCATTGAATACTATGAGAAGTTTGATACTTGATAATTGTTTTGAGATATGAAGATGGTAATATTAGATTCGTGCTAGTTGAGTAATTGTGAATTTGAGAAATACTTGTATTGAGGTTTGCATGTCCCGTAGCATGGACGTATGGTAACGGTTGTGTGACAAATTTGAAGCATGAAGTGTTTCTTTGATTGTCTTCCTTATGAGTGGCGCTCGGAGACGAGCGATGGTCTTTTACTACCAATCTATCCCCCTAGGAGCATGCGCGTAGTGCTTGGTTTTTGATGACTTGTAGATTTTTGCAATAAGTATGTGAGTTCTTTATGACTAATGTTGAGTCCATGGATTATACGCACTCTCACTCTTCCATCATTGCTAGCCTCTTCGGTACCGTGCATTGCCCTTTCTCACCTTGAGAGTTGGTGCAAACTTCGCCGGTGCATCCAAACCCCGTGATATGATACGCTCTGTCACACATAAGCCTCCTTATATCTTCCTCAAAACAGCCACCATACCTACCAATTATGGCATTTCCATAGCCATTCCGAGATATATTGCCATGCAACTTTCCACCGTTTCATTTATGACACACATCATCATTGTCATATTACCTTGCATGATCATGTAGTTGACATCATATTTGTGGCAAAGCCTGTTGGGGAACGCAGTAATTTCAAAAAAATTCCTACGCACACGCAAGATCATGGTGATGCATAGCAACGAGAGGGGAGAGTATGATCTGCGTACCCTTGTAGATCGCAACGGAAGCATTGACACAACGTAGAGGAAGTAGTCGTACGTCTTCTTCCCGATCTGACCGATCCAAGCACCGTTACTCTGGCACCTCCGAGTTCTTAGCACACGTACAGCTCGATGACGCTCCCCGGGCTCCGATCCAGCAAAGCTTCGGGGATGAGTTCCGTCAGCACAACGGCGTGGTGACGATGATGATGTTCCACCGACGCAGGGCTTCGCCTAAGCACTACAATGATATGACCGAGGTGGTATATGGTGGCAGGGGGCACCGCACATGGCTAAGGAACGATCACGAGGATCAACTTGTGTCCTAGGGTGTCCCCCAGCCTCCGTATATAAAGGATCCAAGGGGGGGGTGCGGCCGGCCTAGAGGAGGGCGCAGGAGGAGTCCTACTCCTACCGGGAGTAGGACTCCCCTCCCGTTTCCTTATCCAATTAGGAGAGAGGGGGGAGAGAGGAAAAGGGGGGCGCCGCCCCTCCCTCCTTGTCCAATTAGTACTAGGGGGAGAGGGGGCGCGCGGCCTGCCCTGGCAGCCCCTTCCTCTTCTCCACTTTAGGCCCATGAGGCCCATTAACCCCTCGGGGGGTTCCGGTAATCCCCCGGTGCTCCGGTTTTATCCGATACTTCTCCGGAACCCTTCCGGTGTCCGAATATAGTCATCCAATATATCAATCTTTATGTCTCGACCATTTCGAGACTCCTCGTCATGTCCGTGATCACATCCGGGACTCCGAACTAACTTCGGTACATCAAAATGCACAAACTCATAATAACAGTCATCATAACGTTAAGCGTGCGGACCCTACGGTTCGAGAACAATGTAGACATGACTGAGACAGATCTCCGGTCAATAACCAATAGCGGGACCTGGATGCCCATATTGGCTCCTACATATTCTACGAAGATCTTTATCGTTCAGACCGCATAACAACATACGTTGTTCCCTTTGTCATCGGTATGTTACTTGCCCGAGATTCGATCGTCGGTATCCAATACCTAGTTCAATCTCGTTACCGGCAAGTCTCTTTACTCGTTCCGTAATACATCATCTCACAACCAACATATTAGTTGTAATGCTTGCAAGGCTTATGTGATGTGCATTACCGAGAGGGCCCAGAGATACCTCTCCGACAATCGGAGTGACAAATCCTAATCTCGAAATACGCCAACCCAACATGTACCTTTGGAGACACCTGTAATGCTCCTTTATAATCACCTTGTTACGTAGTGACGTTTGGTAGCACCCAAAGTGTTCCTCCGGTAAACGAGAGTTGCATAATCTCATAGTCATAGGAACATGTATAAGTCATGAAGAAAGCAATAGCAACATACTAAACGATCGGGTGCTAAGCTAATGGAATGGGTCATGTCAATCAGATCATTCAACTAATGATGTGATCCCGTTAATCAAATAACAACTATTTGTTCATGGTTAGGAAACATAACCATCTTTGATTAACGAGCTAGTCAAGTAGAGGCATACTAGTGACACTCTGTTTGTCTATGTATTCACACATGTATTATGTTTCCGGTTAATACAATTCTAGCATGAATAATAAACATTTATCATGAAATAAGGAAATAAATAATAACTTTATTATTGCCTCTAGGGCATATTTCCTTCAGTCTCCCACTTGCACTAGAGTCAATAATCTAGATTACACAGTAATGATTCTAACACCCATGGAGCCTTGGTGCTGATCATGTTTTGCTCGTGGAAGAGGCTTAGTCAATGGGTCTGCAACATTCAGATCCGTATGTATCTTGCAAATCTCTAT
>NW_025243492.1:0-2914 GCF_018294505.1 Triticum aestivum
AGCTATATTTTTATTCACCACACGATATGTGTTTTGCTTGGAGCGTCATTTTATTTTATTTTGTTTTACTTGCTGTTTGAATAAAATACCAAGATCTGAAATTATTAAATGTTAGAGAATCTTCACATAGTTGCATAATTATTCGACTACTCATTGATCTTCACTTATATCTTTCAGAGTAGTTTGTCATTTGCTCTAGTGCTTCACTTATATCCTTTTAGAGCACGGCGGTGGTTTTATTTTGAAGAAATAGATGAACTATCGTGCTTCACTTATATTATTTTGAGAGTCCTTAGAACAGCATGGTAGTTCACTTTGGTTATGAAACTAGTCCTAATATGATGGGCATCCAAGACGGGTATAATAAAAACTTTCATATAAGTGCATTGAATACTATGAGAAGTTTGATACTTGATAATTGTTTTGAGATATGAAGATGGTAATATTAGATTCGTGCTAGTTGAGTAATTGTGAATTTGAGAAATACTTGTATTGAGGTTTGCATGTCCCGTAGCATGGACGTATGGTAACGGTTGTGTGACAAATTTGAAGCATGAAGTGTTTCTTTGATTGTCTTCCTTATGAGTGGCGCTCGGAGACGAGCGATGGTCTTTTACTACCAATCTATCCCCCTAGGAGCATGCGCGTAGTGCTTGGTTTTTGATGACTTGTAGATTTTTGCAATAAGTATGTGAGTTCTTTATGACTAATGTTGAGTCCATGGATTATACGCACTCTCACTCTTCCATCATTGCTAGCCTCTTCGGTACCGTGCATTGCCCTTTCTCACCTTGAGAGTTGGTGCAAACTTCGCCGGTGCATCCAAACCCCGTGATATGATACGCTCTGTCACACATAAGCCTCCTTATATCTTCCTCAAAACAGCCACCATACCTACCAATTATGGCATTTCCATAGCCATTCCGAGATATATTGCCATGCAACTTTCCACCGTTTCATTTATGACACACATCATCATTGTCATATTACCTTGCATGATCATGTAGTTGACATCATATTTGTGGCAAAGCCTGTTGGGGAACGCAGTAATTTCAAAAAATTTCCTACGCACACGCAAGATCATGGTGATGCATAGCAACGAGAGGGGAGAGTATGATCTGCGTACCCTTGTAGATCGCAACGGAAGCATTGACACAACGTAGAGGAAGTAGTCGTACGTCTTCTTCCCGATCTGACCGATCCAAGCACCGTTACTCTGGCACCTCCGAGTTCTTAGCACACGTACAGCTCGATGACGCTCCCCGGGCTCCGATCCAGCAAAGCTTCGGGGATGAGTTCCGTCAGCACAACGGCGTGGTGACGATGATGATGTTCCACCGACGCAGGGCTTCGCCTAAGCACTACAATGATACGACCGAGGTGGTATATGGTGGCAGGGGGCACCGCACATGGCTAAGGAACGATCACGAGGATCAACTTGTGTCCTAGGGTGTCCCCCTGCCTCCGTATATAAAGGATCCAAGGGGGGGGTGCGGCCGGCCTAGAGGAGGGCGCAGGAGGAGTCCTACTCCTACCGGGAGTAGGACTCCCCTCCCGTTTCCTTATCCAATTAGGAGAGAGGGGGGAGAGAGGAAAAGGGGGGCGCCGCCCCTCCCTCCTTGTCCAATTAGGACTAGGGGGAGAGGGGGCGCGCGGCCTGCCCTGGCAGCCCCTTCCTCTTCTCCACTTTAGGCCCATGAGGCCCATTAACCCCTCGGGGGGTTCCGGTAATCCCCCGGTGCTCCGGTTTTATCCGATACTTCTCCGGAACCCTTCCGGTGTCCGAATATAGTCATCCAATATATCAATCTTTATGTCTCGACCATTTCGAGACTCCTCGTCATGTCCGTGATCACATCCGGGACTCCGAACTAACTTCGGTACATCAAAATGCACAAACTCATAATAACAGTCATCATAACGTTAAGCGTGCGGACCCTACGGTTCGAGAACAATGTAGACATGACTGAGACAGATCTCCGGTCAATAACCAATAGCGGGACCTGGATGCCCATATTGGCTCCTACATATTCTACGAAGATCTTTATCGTTCAGACCGCATAACAACATACGTTGTTCCCTTTGTCATCGGTATGTTACTTGCCCGAGATTCGATCGTCGGTATCCAATACCTAGTTCAATCTCGTTACCGGCAAGTCTCTTTACTCGTTCCGTAATACATCATCTCACAACCAACATATTAGTTGTAATGCTTGCAAGGCTTATGTGATGTGCATTACCGAGAGGGCCCAGAGATACCTCTCCGACAATCGGAGTGACAAATCCTAATCTCGAAATACGCCAACCCAACATGTACCTTTGGAGACACCTGTAATGCTCCTTTATAATCACCTTGTTACGTAGTGACGTTTGGTAGCACCCAAAGTGTTCCTCCGGTAAACGAGAGTTGCATAATCTCATAGTCATAGGAACATGTATAAGTCATGAAGAAAGCAATAGCAACATACTAAACGATCGGGTGCTAAGCTAATGGAATGGGTCATGTCAATCAGATCATTCAACTAATGATGTGATCCCGTTAATCAAATAACAACTATTTGTTCATGGTTAGGAAACATAACCATCTTTGATTAACGAGCTAGTCAAGTAGAGGCATACTAGTGACACTCTGTTTGTCTATGTATTCACACATGTATTATGTTTCCGGTTAATACAATTCTAGCATGAATAATAAACATTTATCATGAAATAAGGAAATAAATAATAACTTTATTATTGCCTCTAGGGCATATTTCCTTCAGTCTCCCACTTGCACTAGAGTCAATAATCTAGATTACACAGTAATGATTCTAACACCCATGGAGCCTTGGTGCTGATCATGTTTTGCTCGTGGAAGAGGCTTAGTCAATGGGTCTGCAACATTCAGATCCGTATGTATCTTGCAAATCTCTAT
>NW_025243493.1:0-2913 GCF_018294505.1 Triticum aestivum
AAGAAGAAGAAGAAGACGAAGAAGAAGAAGAAGAAGAAGACGAAGAAGAAGAAGAAGAAGACGAAGAAGAAGATGAAGAGGAAGACGAAGAGGAAGAAGAAGAAGAAGAGGAAGATGAAGAAGAACAGGAAGAAGAAGAGGAAGAAGAAGAAGAAGAGGAAGAAGAAGAAGGAGAAGAAGCAGAAGAAGGAGAAGAAGCATAAGAAGGAGAAGAAGCAGAAGAAGGAGAAGAAGAAAAAGAGGTATGGTTTTAAATATGCTCCGTGGCTGTCACCTTGGAGTATGTCGCTATCTGTTGTGTCTTATCAGGAAAAACATTCGCCGGAGATATAGAGACAAATGCAAAGTGACCACAGAAATTCGCTTGTGGCCATCCAACTCCCCTCCAGGAAGTATGGAGGATCTGGTACAACTATTCAATAGAGCGAGGCGGCGCTTTCGATTATGGAAGATATCAGCCTGCCGGGAAGGTGCGCAAGGGGCTTGGGCCATGGTAAAAACACAGTATACCAAGCTCGATCTGAATCACATGGCCCGGGTTGGACCTTTAGGGTCAGATGGAGAAGAAATTCCCGTTAGTTTGGTATATGACCATGTACAAGTAGCCGCCAAATATTCACAATAGGATTGTAGGCTAGATAGCCTGTTAGATGGAAGAAGTTTTTGAGTCAAAATGACTATGTACTTCTATTGACAAATTTGTCCCTAGCTGGATTGTAAAACTATTGTCATGGCAGACCTTTTCGCTTCAGCATCTGAACCCAAAGTTGTGGAGTGTTTCCGAATACCCGCTAGGTAATATATATGAGGATACGCCTGGAAACCAGGTGTAGGGGTCATAGTTTCTTGAACAGACAAGTATCCGGCTAGTTATGTTATATTACATTTTGATCATAAGAAACATCTTCCAGAGAGAATAGTTCCATTAAGGGTTCCTTTCCCTGGGTCAGCATGCGTTAACGTGCCTGTCCGAGCCGTGTTTGAAAAAACCACAGCATACATAACATCTGGAGGTTCATAATGTGACTGTCGAATTTAGGGATCCGACAACCCTTGAGAGGTTCGAACTCTCGCTTGCGTGCGGAGATCTCAACCTGCCTAGCCTCCCTACTCGCAATCCTCCTAAGCCTAGTGCATCAAGCTCAAAGAGACACAAAGACACAGAGATTTATACTGGTTCGGGCCATTGTTGTGGTGTAATACCCTAATCCAGTGTGGTGTGGTGGATTGCCTCGAAGGGATATGGATGAACTGGTACAGCGAAAGAACAAGCCTCAGGAGGTGAGGTGTTCTTGTGCTGGTGGTGTATGCTAGCTCTACTTGTTCTCATTCCGCCCTCCTTTCTATGGTGGTGGCTAGTCCTATTTATAGTGGCCTTGGTCCTCTTCCCAAATATGAGTGGGAAGGGATCCCACAACAGCCGGATTTGAAAGGGGACAAGTAGTACATTCTATCCTGACAAAAGTAGTCTTAGCATGTGAAAAGCCTTTGGTCATGATGCTGCGGTGGGCTCGTCGATGACCTCCATCCTGCCGTCCTGGTGGTCTTGGTCTTGTTGCACCGGAATGGAAACCTTAGGCTGATTCCCCAGGACTCCGCGCCTGTGGCTTGCCTCCCTTGCACCAAAGAGGAAACTTGTGCTCTACGGCCTTGGTCGTCATGGCTCACGTCAGTAGAGCCTCGCGATGCAGCTTGCATAGAACTCTCCTACCTCAGGAGCCCTCCCGAGGAGGCCAATTCCTTCGGGGGTCTTGGCGTTGCCCGCCTCAGAGGGTCTTGCGGTGTTGGTGATGAAGCTGGGCCATACTAGGACGTCGATGAAGCCATGTGGTGGGCCGCAGGCAGCCAGGACTGGATACCCCTGAATCCAGGATGCCGACAGTAGCCCCCGGGCCCAAGGCGTGCTCGGACTTGACTTCCAGGCGCAACCAAAAGGCAAGGGCGGAGCGTCGCGGGCCCTATCAGCCTGCGGCCTTGAAGACACATCGCGGTTGATGGGACGTGGGCGTCTCCACTTCCCCACGCTGCCTTGATATCTGGTAGACCCAGCAGCCGCCCGTTGTCAGTGTAGCTCGCCCTTCACAAATTACCTTTTTGGCCCTTGTTTCCTCCTTCCCAATCTTGCTGCCGTGTCTGCAGATCCGGCGCCGGCACCTTGCACTCTTTTAGTACTCGCCATGGACCACAAGCCGAAGAAGAAGAAGGGGAAGCCGCTCGCCCTGGCCGGTCCTCCACCGGCCCTGGAGCCAGCCCTTGAGTAGTCGATGGTGATCAGCGAAGAGGGGTTGGATAAGGCTCGCCATGCGCTCGCCACCGATTCCAATGAAGGGAGGGCGACGGTTGTTCGCCTTGCGTCTTGGCGAACCAGAGAGTTGATCGCCATCGAGATCCCCATCTATCTCCATGCTCTTCTTGCTGGGTTGATTCCTCCTTTCTCCCCTTTCTTCAACGCCGTGATGTCGCATTACCAGATCCATCTGCTGCATCTGGACCCCCGCTCCATCATCCTTCTTGTCGTCTTCGCCTTCCTCTGTGAGGCCATGGTGGGCATCACTCCCTTCGTGGCCTTGTTTTGCCATTTCTTCTTGCTTTTGTTGGTTAACGCCCGCCAACGCTCTGGGTGTGTGACCTTCGAAACCGTGGCCACGACCGCTGGTTCGGGGATTGACTTTGAGCTTTCGCCCATCGCAAAAGGATTCCAGAAGCGGTGGCTTCTTATGGACGCCCGTGTGTTCAGCCCCCTACTCTTGATTCCAGAGTCGCCGGCCTCGCCTAGCTCCGGCTGGTGCCATGAGAAGCTCTCTGACCAGCGTCTTGCTTTCGTCCGGAAGAGATTGGCGAGGCTCCAGGAACTGGAGGTGACGGCGCCAATGGTGGTGAAGGAATTCATGAAGCAGCGCATTGCTCTCCTCT
>NW_025243494.1:0-2913 GCF_018294505.1 Triticum aestivum
GATATAAAAATGACGATAATCTAGCCCGACCGAAGTTCCGGCCTGTTAAAGGCCCGTGTATTAGGTCGGCTCATTTACGGCCCGTCCGAATTTCGGCCTGTCAAATATCCGCATCGTAAATGGGCCACCATTTCGGCTTGCTAAGTCCAGTGGGTTATTTGGCACAATCAGGGCCCAATCTCACTTTCGGTCTATTAAAGGCCCATGTTTTTTATGGGCTCGAGATATTTACACCTTTAAATGGCCTATTTTTACTGAGGGCCCAAATTATGTTTAGGCCTGTTAAAGGCCCACTATGGGCATAGGCCTATCAGAAAAATTTGAAAGCTTATGCTAATTTATAAGCCCAGATATTTTTAGTGGGCTACATGCCAATTTCGGCCCGTAATCTTTTTAGTCCAATTGGAATGGGCCCGATGAATGTTGGCATGTTGGGCTCCTACGAAGCTTTCGGCTGAATACATTACTAAAATAAACCTACACTATACAAAAATAGCATCGTAATTACTGCAGCCTGTGGCAGCATCATAAATGTTGTATCACAACAAAATAAATTCCAATCATACAACAAAAGGCCTGTTGGCATAAAGTTTACAGTCCTTCCAGATAAAAGCACCATCATATGTATAGAAGCACATATCATTTGACCCGAGTGCTAATGTTTCAGGCTGTAGAATCTGATGGAGCAGCATGATCTCCACCTTTTTTCCGCCATTGCTCTTCAACAACGAAGCGAATGTCTGATAGTCTGGTTTCAAAACCATTCATATCTTTACGACATTTCTCAACCACTATTCTTGTTTCCGAAACAACGTCCATTAGGGATTGGACTTGGGTCTGGAGCACAGATATATCACTATGTCTAGCAGGAAGATTTTGTTCAGTAGGCGATTTGGACGAGGTTACCTTGACAACCAACCCAGAATTACACAGGAAGGTGCTTTTTGCACCGTTAGTGGAGAGATACTGACGCACTGCAGCAAGAGGTGACATTGTGCCTGTAGTAGCCTCATCACCTTCAGGTGGTTATGACTGTTCAATCATTTGTTCCATAGCTTCCTGATAGTTTGAACTTGTAGATTAGTGTACCAGATAAGTTACTAATGAGACAAAAACAAACAAAGTAGGTTAAACGTTTATACATAACTTATTTTGGTGAACTACTGTAATACATTAGCATGTATTGTAGTGCCAACTACATAATAAAATCACTTTCGGAACATATGTCCATGTAGCATGCCTACTGTATTGTCTATTTCCTCACATTCATTGACATCTAAGGATAAAGAGACATGGTTTAAAGTAGGATGAACATAGAATGGCATCATTCATATCATGGGCAAACAGATATAAAACAAACAGGCTATTTTATTATTGTGTGCGCACGTGAACATAACAACTAGATTACAGATCAAGACCAAAAGAATATCCTTCATCTCTTTTAAACCATGTAAGGTGAAATGATATGTTAAGACAACTGTGTATAAAAGTGAACAGAGTAACTGACATTGGCTGTAAACCAAGTAGTTAAATTAACACATCACAGTACCAATCAGTTCAAGGCAGGAGGAGTAAGGACTTACAACAACGGCTTGAGCTGGTACGCTCATGCCCTTCATCTTGCTGGTGTGGCAATCCTTGAAGATTTGCACTGCATTCGGTTCAAGTTCTTTTTGGTCCGCACGGGCTTTCCTTTGTATTTGGAACAAGTCAATATAGATACGATAATATGGCACAAAAAAAAGAAGGAAGTAGCAGCTATTTACAAGAGCCTCGCAGTGTGCAATATAGCTACGAGATCCTGTTGTCTGTTGGAATTTCACTTTAGAACGGTTGGTTTTGTTCTACAAATAGTTAGCCTAGAAGAAGATACACTTGTAAGGCACATACATAAATACAAGTTCAATATGTGGTCTGATCAAATACATATAGCCTACCTGATACTTTGGATCAGACCAATGTTTAATGAGGGCTGTCCAGTCTTCATCTGTAATATATTCCACTGGAGATGTTTGGGCGATTTCATTGTTAGCCTTGCCTTCAAAGTGAGATTTTCTAAGGTGGTACCGATACTTTCGCAAAGCAGACTGAAAAACATGAGTGCATGCTTGTTTAGTTGCATCATCTTTCAGATCCAACTTGAACCTCATCTGTTGAAAAAAGAATGTGAGTCTTATTAGGAGGAAGCTAGAAAGTATGGGACAGAGCAAGACAATATTACTAATTGCGATGAATAACATTACTTATGGATAAATGGTCAAGGAAGGTGTTAAACTGGGTATTGTCTTTCTCATTCCTGTATTGGATCCACGTTGGGAGGATACACGCATGACACCTAACGACAACGGCTGCCTCTGATACTAACTTGGCTGACTTTGTAGCATCACATGGCCTTTTTAAACCTGCCTCAAAATGGATCTCCATTCTTCCTCCTTTAGATTTTGTTAATCTGTCAAGCATTATCCCTGATGTCTATTTCCACTTGCGCCATGGTGCTAGTTCAACAACGAATATGGAAAGTGTTAGTGTACATCAAACTGTGAGAGTACATATAAAGGAGCATGCAACTGCAACTTGACTCGGTCAGGTACCGTCTTGGTGTTGATGCTCATGAGGTTCATCTGATCTTACCAAGTCCTGTTGTGTCAGCAGTGCTTTGGAAGTAGTGTTAGGTGTGAAGGCAGCTTGGGAACTGGCCAGTTCCAGAGCAAACGAATGAGTAACTGGTTGAGATGCTGGTACAGTTGAAGCGGATGCTGCAGCTGGTGGAGCAGGTGATACTGTGTTTGTTGATTTAGCCGGTGGACTTGGACCTTCTACTGCACTATAAGTACCAGCAGAATCTCGACGGCAGAACCTTTTCCGTTTCACCCGACGAGTAACAACACTCCCTACTATATTATTTTCGTTGCT
>NW_025243495.1:0-2913 GCF_018294505.1 Triticum aestivum
AAACAACCAGATATAGCAATTAAAACTAGTATTCTCACTACACTACAAAAGGGACTCGACAAAACAAATCTTGGGTTTCCCCCTGTGAAGAGGCGCGGAAAAACAAATAATGGGTTTCCTCACTTGTCACAGATGGGCTTGTTCCTGTGGGAAGAGGACGGACCCTAGATGCGCTCCATGTTGTCGCATATGAGCTCCTTCCCCTTGGAGGAGAACGGCTGTAGGGTGCTCTCCCTGATGTCTAGATGGGCTCTTTACCCTTGGAAGAGTAGATGGGCTCTTTCCCCGTGGAAGTGCCGGAGAGGGTGCCCTCCTCATGGTCGCCGTTGATGAGGTCTGACTTGGAAGCTATGGATCCGAAGCCAACGTCACAGAACATGTCCTTCAGAAATGACCAAAGGGGCTTGATGGCGATGTAGGATGGCAAGTTGTTGATAGCGAGCCAGAGGAGATCAGCGGTGGGGCCATGCATGAGATCGACGGTAGTTGAACCCGAGGTGTTGGGGGTGGGCCACTTAACCTATGACATAGCTCGCCTGAGGCCATCGTTGTCCATGACCTCGATGCCATATCCGGCGGAAGAGACACGCTCGCATACTCTAGCCCATTGCTTGAGTTCCTGCCGCCAGTAATGGTCGTCAGCTTCCTCGGCGACGTCGGGCGAAGAGACCGTGATACACTTCTTTTGGGCTAGTCACTCCTCGAGCTCCATGGGAAGCGTAGCCGGGCTTAGGCTGCGACGCTCTGGAGTGGGGGATGGGGATGGGATCTGGGGGAAAAGGTGCATTTGGCAGACGTCATCTGAGAAACTCAGGGCGACCTTGGTATGGAGATCGGTGGGTAAGCTGCATGGGCAACTGGCAGATGTGGATAATGAAGGTCTCGCGGTGGCGGCGGCGGGGACCTTGCTAGGGCTTCGAGCGCGAGAGGGTGTGTGTGTGTATGCGTGCGTGCCCGAGGAGGTTTTGGTGTGTGTGTGGGGGGGTGTTTAAGGAAATGACGCGGGTACTGAAAATTTCACAATGCGGGTGTCAAACGCGGGAGTGAAATGCCAGGGCTAATGAAAATTTTGATGATGGTGCATCGCACACGGTTCGGAGATAACACAGTGTGTTATGAAACAAAAAAAACCTCGAGGCGGGTAGATATTTTCTAGGGGCAGGCGGCATTGGGAACAAGAAATATCGCACATGGTCCGGAGATAACAACCGTGTGTTATGAAACACAAAAACCCTCCTCAAGGCGGGTAGATATTTTCTACAGATGCAGGCAGGATTGGGAAGAAGAAACATCGCACACGGTCCGGAGATAACATCCATGTGTTATGAAACAAAAAAATCCTTGAGGCGGGCTGATATTTTTGAGAGGGGAGCCTCGTGGAGCCCATTGTACTGTGCGGATGTGTACGTGACAGGGACACCGGCGTGGCACACGGTTAGTTTGAGTGAACTGTGACTGTTGCGTCATCCGACTTGTCCAATGTTCATAAATTTGGCGAAAAATAACGTGGGAGAGGGTTAAAACACGAACACACTTGCATGTGGACCAAATTTTTATGTATGAAAAGGGTGGTTTGATTTTCAAATACCAAATGCAACTCCGAGCGGCTGCCGACAACGAGCAGCGGTTCACCATCCATGTCATGGTGGACACCCACCCAAGGATCATGAAGCTCCCGGTGCTGTACACCAACCACCCGGTCTAGGTGGAGCACTCCATCCGCATCATGGAGCTATTGCTTGCCGACGAGAAGTACAAGGTGGTCGGGTTCGATATCAAGCACACCCGCGCTCGTGCCGGGTTTCGTCCCAAGGTCACCGTTGCCCAGCTATGCATGGGCCACCACGTCCTCGTCTACCACTACAGCCTGGCCACAAGGCCTTGCGAGCATTTCGCTAGGTTTGTCAATAGCTCCCACTAGTTCGCTACAGTCGACAACACAAACGATGTCAAGGTGGTCAAGAATTCGGGCATCGCCTGCCGGAATCTTATCAACATCCAGGGCCAATACAAGATCTGGGGCAGCAAGGAGCATGAGAAGGGCTCACTGGTTCACATCACCGAGGCCATCATCGACACCGACTACAGAGACATGAAGGATTCCTGCAACAATGACAAGCATGTCTGGCACTTGTCCTGGATGGAGAAACTCGACAAAGATCACGTCATGTACGTGGCCAAGGAGGCGTGCGCGTTCTATGACATGTACAAGTGGATCGCTGACATGAAGAAGTGCCTCCTTCCCCAAAACGGCCAGGGGTCCATCCGGAAGTAGAGCAATGGCAAGCCTCGTCGCAACAAGAAGTAGATGATTAATTAGATCCTCGTTTCTCCTAGTTTAGTATGCATATAATTGCTTACTTTGGTGTGTGAAAATGTTATCTATGTAGTCACTTGTCTAACTATATGCTTAATTTGGTTATGCAATGCTGTCTTTTTAAATATATATGTTGATGCTCTGTAGATAGAGCAAATGACATCGCACGCGGACTAAACAAGGGAACCCGTCGGTGATGATTTCATCAATCACTGACAATTGTATACAAGCAATCGTTTTCTCATAACACACACGGCTTGTTAATAGGAATTGTTTGTGTTGCTATCGGTCTTCCCACACATTTCTGATTACAGACCTGTTTGCTGCGTATCACACACATCTTGTTATATTGAACTGTTTCTGTTCTATTGTCTCAACACAAATAGTTCATCCGAGTGAACCACATGTTGTATATCGCACACACACCTTGATATGGCTGACCGTTTCTTTTGTGTTGCCTAATCACAAACAGTTCATCTGAGTGAACTGTATGCTATGTATCGCACACGCCTTCATCTGGCTGCCCATTTCTTTTGTTCCTCCTCATCGCGAACAGTTAATTGAACTGAATCGTATGCCCTACATCGCACACGCAA
>NW_025243496.1:0-2913 GCF_018294505.1 Triticum aestivum
TTTTTTTTTTCTAGACTCGGCTTAGAGGAACATAAGCCGAGTACCTGAAAAAAAGCCCTCGGCTTATGGGCAAACATAGGGGAAAACAGGATTTTCCTGTAGTGCATGTGTGATTTTGTGCATTTTCTGATCAGGAAAATAAATAAAAAATTGGACAGTAAACAAGCAGGGCGCAAGAAGGCATATAGCATCATGGACAGAATTATAAACAATCCATTTGAAATTTGAGAATACGTACCATGATTAGTTCGTCCCCAATCTGAAGCACATGCAATGTGGGGTTGATGTAGCCAATAGCCCGAAGCAGCGGAGCACTTCCAATCTTGATCTTGGCGGGGGTATTGTTGTATGCGTCCTCCTCCGAAAGTATGACGTGCTCAAGGCTTGGCGCGTCCAGCACGACGAGCTGATGTGAGGAACGGCGCCAGAACAACACGCATCTCAGTCTGGGACTAACGAGGAGGAAAGCGAGCTTCTCCAGCTTGGGGCTACCGGCGAGCAGCCGAGCACACGGTCCAAGTCTACCTCGCATAAACCGACAGAGCACAGGCCGAGATCCAGCAGCTCGGGAAACGGGACGTCGGCGGCAGGGCGCAGGCCGGTGTACGGGAAGTTGCACACGATGACATAGAGACGCATGAGGGTGGTGCACTGCAGCCTGCAGGATCTCTTCAGTAAGAGTGATGAAGCCAAGGCACCAGTACCAGATCCTGCACGCGTTTGCTAGCAAGCGCCCTGATCCACTCCCTGAGCTTTGACGTCTTTTGTCAGATGACCCTTGCTGTTGAGGTAGACGGATCGGAAAGGGCAAGCCGATGACCGAGGAGACCGGGGATCAGGCTGTTGGCGTCGAGGTCGAGCGGGGTGGAGGATGGCCAGATGTATCTCCAGCTATATGACATGACGGTGGTGCGACCGGCCTCCTTCATGGTGAGCTTGGAGACGATCTGGCGTTGGATGACTTTGGGGAGGGTGCTGATGTTGACGCGCCGGCACTGGAGGAGGTGGCGGACTCGAAATCTCCAGGGAGAGGGAGGACGCCGGTGGAGCAGGGAGGCAGCGGATGCCGGAGGATGTGGTCGATGAGGATGTGCATGGCGTGGAAGGAGAGGTCAGACCGTCAGAGAGCCGGCCGACGGCGTGAGTGTGAGGAGAGGTCAGAGCGGTGGCAGGGGAAAGCGCGACGGGAATGGAATGGGGATTGGCTGCATGACCTCGATCCAAATTTGAATACCCTAGTAGTACTACACCAATGATTTTACAATCTCGGTCGGACCTAGGGCTCCGTTCCAATATTTGGGCCAGTTGGTCGGGATAGGGCGCCACAGGAGTACAACATTCGTGGGCCTTTGTGACCATATTTTTCTCTGAATTATTAACTCTTCGTCGGCCCTTTTTACCTCCTTCCGTTGACAGGTCTGGGAGTTGCAACGTAGTCGGCACTCAATCACATATTATTGTCGATTGAAGGAGTACAATATTCATGGACACTCTTTTTAACATGTGAACATTTTTTAAAATGGCATGAGCATTTTGAGAAATGTATGAAGATTATATTAAATGCAATGAACATTTATTGAGGATGTGCGAAAAGTTACTAAAATTTCATGAACGTTTTTCTGAGTGCCTGGACCAGTTTTGAAAATTACTTGAACAGTTTGTGAAATATGTGCAAACATCTTATTAAATCTAAGCTAATAATTTTTTGAAAATTACATATACAATATGAGTGTATTTTACCCAAAATACACTCATATAAACAAAGGGAAAATACTCCTAAAAAGGATGCTGGAGTACCCACCTCCTGGGGCTCGTCGAGGTCAAGAGTGCCCTCCGAGCCATTTGTTCTTTGGTGGCATGCCGCGTAGGCCTCTCGGGGGCTCTCCACGCCATTTGAGCCCGGATGGCGTGCACCCGGGCGTCCCCAGATGGTGGTCCATGATGGTCAACCGTGCGTTCGGGGACACCATCATTGGGCGTTGTTGGGCACCCCCGCGAGCAGGCCCCGCGCACGATGGTATTTCCGGACCCCACTGTCAGCGCCCTCGGCCTCATGCGGCTTAGTATGGTCGCGCCACCCTGGCCTCAATGCAGCCGCCTTGCACGTTGCGCTCGCCCAGTTAGAGAGCTCCCTGTGTTGTCCCGGTTCGGGCATGTAGCCCGCTTCGCCACACGTGATGAACATCTTAGGTCCGCCCGATGGCTGCTTCTAGCCCCGTGCGCAAGTATCCGGCATGCACACACTCGATACTGCATGGTTGCTTCCTTGGTGCTAGCTGGGCACTGCTCGTGCTTGCCCCTGCCAAATTACTTCACTGTCATCAGCTGGGCACTGGCTCTCGCATTATCTCTCACTTTGTTCCAGGTTGTTTCACTTGGCCGTCTTGAGCTACCTTGAGATGGAGCGTTAGTCGCACGGGCTTATAAGTCAGTTGTTTTTGTGGTTCTTTTCGTGTTTTCCTTAAAGCGGTTCCAATTTCCAACAAGTTTGTTGTTTTGTGCCGCACATCAGACGATATTTACTCTAGGCTGCATTTCACTTCATTTCGCTCCTGATGGCAGCAGCGAGCATGTCTTTGATGTGGGCATTCTATGTTGTGACGGACAGAAGACATAGGTCCATCGGTAGGTGCCTGAGGACATTGGATAGTGAAGGAGTTTTGGGTAGGAAGAGAAGATCGAGGGAGATCTAGATATATAGTGAAGGGGAGAGAGGAGAGGAAGAAGAAAAGCTAAGGAGAGAGAGGGAGAATAGATAGAGGAGAGTGAAAGGAGAAAGAAGAGAAAGAGGAGAAAGTAGTGAAGGGCGAGAGGATGAAGAAGGAAGCTGCCCAAAGCTGAATTATTGGTGCGTGACGTGTCATCCAACTAACACACCAATTGTATCTAGCTCACTAGTGGCGTTGAGGCGAA
>NW_025243497.1:0-2912 GCF_018294505.1 Triticum aestivum
TTTGAACCATAGCTCAACCCCCTTTGGGAACCGACGTGGATCGTATTCAAATCAGCGTCGTTAAACAACTCTCAAGGTCATTTGGGGGCTTCCTGTTCAAACATAGGTCGTATTCGAACCAAAGAGAACATAGCTGTCGGTACCCTCTTGATCGGCAACGCCAAAGCCACTGGGGGCTATATGATCGTATTCAAATCTTAGCTTAACCCCTTTGGGTCGGTTTTCTGATCGTATTCGAATCAGAAGCCTCAAAAATTTTGAAGTCTCTTTTTGCAAACAATTTTTGGATTTTATTTGAAGCTCTTTTTCATATCTAAAGTGTATATGAGTGGTTGTTATTTAACCCGGCTTGATTTTCAATGGTAAATCGCTAGCTTATGACAATCATCATCTATGTGGAAGCATTGGCTTCTAAGGATCGGGTTATCACCCTTACTGGACAGGTCATGTAAACCGGCAGTACAAATTCAATATCACAGTGGTTATATGTGAGATATTATGACCCGCCCTGCGGTAAACCGCCAAGGGATCTTGTGATCTACTTGTGTGCAGGATAAGACTACTTTTGGGTGGTTACCCGCCCTGGCTTTTAACGTTAAGTCGCCAGGGCATATGTTGTTTAAACTCTGTGCAGGATTTACAGAGCTATGACTTACATAAATGATTAAGTTCAAGCCCATCATCAAAGATTGAAATTGGTGTCTCAAAAGGGTTATCAATTCTTGGTTTTCTCAAAGGCTATAAGCCGCCGGGTTACAAAATTTCCGGCTTACAATGAAGGCGCATTAAGTCGTCATTGGCCAAGAGCCGCCAGGTATTTAAACTCCGGGTTTACTTGTCAACCGATGAGGTATTCAAATCTTGAATAGCCAACATGGCTGGATTTCTATTGTGATTATCACTAACCAGTGTTATGATTGAGGTTTTCAAAGTCGCTTCAGCGCAACGGCTATTATTGTTATCAATGGGCATGATTTATTTTACAATGGAGGAAATAGTCCCGAGTCGCTGTAGGCTTACGACCCGACACTTGGGGGCTACATTGTTCAAATCGAGATTACAACGAATATACAAGTCCCATGTCACTGCCAGCATGCACCATGGCACTTGGAGGCTAATGCAAAGTCATTCTTTTTGGCTCAACTTATTGAAGACCCGACTCATCACATTCTAAATGAGCCGGCCCTTAGGGGCTACCAATTGCTCCTGTCGAAAATTCGAGGTACACAAGCCTTAATCCATTATATTGAAAGATCCACTATTCAGTTGGTAGAGTACAAAGCTCTTAACCTTGCGGACGTGGGTTCAAGCCTCATGGTGGAGATTACATTATATACTGTTATTATCAATGATCATATTTACAAAGTCCCTGCTCATTATTGCATAATGACCCGGCTCTTGGGGGCTACGTTGGTTGAAGTTTATATGAGCATAAGGCAATTACAAGTCCTAGGTTGCTGCAAGCATGACAACCCGGCACTTGGGGGCTACATAATATGGAGTATTCAGTTTTTACTAGTGACTGAGATGAACAATATGGATTTCTTCAAAGTGGCAGCATTTATATTGAAGCAAGTCTTAAGCCATCACTTTGTTCTCCTCAAGACTTGGGGGTTACAGGTATTATATTATTATCAAAGAAATATTTTCAAATTCTTTGTTTTGAGCAAACCAGATTGACCCGGCGTCACCAATCATTATGACCCTGTGTCTACAACCCGACGTTATCAATAATCATGAACCGGTGTTGGCAACAATCATGACCCGGAAGTATCAGCTTTTATAACCCGGCAATTTTGGTACTCATAAACCGGCAAGTTTTATATCTTTAAGCCGGCTGAATATAAGTTGAATATTTGAAGACCAATACTTTTGTCAAGTCAGAGCATTGAAAGCCGACTCAAGTGGGTTATCTCTTACAATATTTCTCAACAAAGAGACCAATGTCAGCAAATTGACTCTGAAGCTGGCCTATTGACCCGGATTTTTCAAAGGAAGTATCTGGATTTTTTGCATTGGAAAAATTTGAACATATCTACTAAAGAGATTTGCTATGAGATTATGGATACATATCAAGAAGGAAGATGACAAGGACTTAAGGATGATCAAGTGCCGGCTTACCAAGAATATTTAACCCGGAACACAACCTGTCAAATTTGTTCTTGTGTTTATATTGCGGATTAGTTTAACATGGATAAATCCAAATTAAACTGGGGGCTAATGTCGGGGATATACCCCGCGGAATGACCCGGCCGGAAGTATGACCCGGCCGGACTTGGTGCTTCACCGTGACCCGCCGGAGGACTGGCGACTCACGGGTCTGGCGGCTCACAGCCAGACGAGCTCATGAACCAGACGACTCATGGATGGCCCCGACAGCGGGTCAGATAGAAGGCCCAAGGCCCGGAAGGCCGGCTCACGTTTATGATGGGCCGGCTTAAGAAGAAAGGGATGACAAATATTTCCTTTACGAGGAAGCAAGACCCGGACTTGTAATCAACTTGTAAGAGAAGATAGATTAGTCCAAGTCCTACTAGGACTCCACATGTAACCCGCCCCTCTAACTTATATAAGGAGGGGCAAGGCACCCGAAAGAACAGGAAACAATCTCTAGGGCTATACACAAAGAGCCGGCTTACCGGCGACTCTCTCATAAGCATAATGAGACCTAGCCTCAAACAGCATGTAGGGTTATTACCGGATGATGTTTCCCGGGGCCCGAAGCTGTCTAAACCCTTGTCTTGTGCGTTGATCCGCCCTGCGTCTCTCATCCCAATCAAACCCTGTCAAGCTACTACATAGATGCGTTGGCCTCGCGACTAAGTCCTTACACCTAGGACATCTGACGTGTTAATTCCACGACAGAAAGGGTGGTGTAATGAGGTGGAGCTGCAGCGGCAATAAGCATATAT
>NW_025243498.1:0-2912 GCF_018294505.1 Triticum aestivum
AAAAATGAAAAAACTGGAAAACCTTCGTATTGTGTCATTATATGTGACCAAGTTACCAGGAAAAATAATAAACTTGTAATACGGCAATTCTTTTAAAAAATTGTTCTCAGAAATGAGCTATCATGTGTGAAGATTCATGGCTTTCAAGTCAAATGATCAATCTTATGGCCACATTCATGGCATAGCTTGTTTAAATGATCTCATATTGTGCACAAGGGTGCATCTTGTAATTCCAAACAATTTTGCCTAAGGGAGTTTTTATTATCTTTGCACGGAAAATTCATTTTCCATTTTTCGAGTGCCCGAAATGAGGTTTTTTTGTGAAGGAACTACCAAATAATTGTTGCAAAAATGGACCAAATAAATTTTATAAAATACTATGCCATGTTTAATGCACAATTGACAAAATGGTTGGGTGTCAAAATCCGTGATCCACCTCTGGTGAAAAAGACAAATTTCCGCCGATTCAGTTGGATGCGGGTCAAATTTGAACTGTAGCTGGCTCATAGTTCGCTCTTTATTTTTTCCAAAAATCATTTCTAGGTTCATAACTATCTATTTAATCAGAGAAACATGACAAGGTTTCCAAGATTCAACAACTAGCTAGGAACGGTCAAGTCCGCCGTTTTGACCGCATTTTGAAACGGGCATAAAAAATCAAAAAAAATCAAAAAATTAGAAAACCTTTGCATTGTGTCATCATATGTGACCAAGTTACCAGGAAAAAGAATAAACTTGTAATACGGCAATTCTTTTAAAAAAGTGTTCTCAGAAATGATCTATCGTGCGTGAAGATTCATGGCTTTCAAATCACATGATCAATCTTATGGCCACATTCATGGCATAGCTTGTTCAAATGATCTCATATTGTGCACAAGGGTGCATCTTGGAATGGCAAACAATGTTGCCTAAGGGAGTTTTTATTTTCTTTTCACGGGAAATTCGTTTTCCATTTTTTGAGTGCCCGAAATGATGTTTTTTTGTGAAGAAACTACCAAATAATTGTTGCAAAAATGGACAAAATCAATTTTATAAAATACTATGCCATGTTTAATGCACAATTGACACAATGTTTAGGTGTCAAAAGCCTTTATCCACCTCTAGTGAAAAAGAGAAATTTCCGCCGATTCAGCAGGAAGCGGGTCAAATTTGAACTGCAGCTGCCTCATAGTTAGCTATTTATTTTTTAAAAAAGTCATTTCTAGGTTCATAAGTACCTATTTAAGCATAAATACATGGTTTGGTGGTGATACGTTGAGGTTTGGATGGTGGCCCAGGGCCCCAACTCCAAAGCGCGTAGACTCGCATGCACGCCGCGTGGTCACCGCATGACCGTGGCATTGCCATGCGTTCTGGGAAGCCTAGGCATGTCTAGTAGGTTTGGCACTCCCCAGGTAGGTGCTAGGAAGTAAATAACAACTTAAGATTCTCACGAGGAGACCGAACAATGCTCAAACATGAATTAGCACCCCAAGTGTTTGATTAGTGGTACGGGAAATGCAGATGGCTAATGGGTGTGAGTTTTGGCTGGGGATGATCAATTACTAAGAAGATCGTCTTCACAAATTTTCAGCTCAACAGGAGGAGCCTAGGTGGTACTTGCTTTGCAAAGTACCACACTGGACATAAATACGAATGTTGAAGCCCGGCTCAAAATAATGAATGGATTGAGCTGGCATTTGGTGTATGATGGTTATTTGGGTAGAGGAAAGCACTGTAGAAAATGGATACCATTTGGACATGCCAAAGTGGTACTTCCTTCACAAAGTGTTTTTTTGAACAGAATAGGAAAATGAATATTTCTGAATTATTTTTGAACTACGCAAGGAAGGTTTTTTACATATTTGATGAAGATATGACCCAAAGAATTTATGAGATTTTTTTGGGAATTTTGGAAATGACAGAAATATAGGTTGCTTCACAACCTAGGGCAAAAACTTCCACATGGACATGACACATAGGCAAAACTGATGAGGTGGCGCCTAGTCATAGCAACCCACCACAATTTACAAGGTTATGACAATATATATTGGTCATCATCAGCTAGAAATAAGGCAGTGGACCTGTGCTATCTGCTTTATGACCATTTTGTGTAAGGAAATTATGACCTTTCTGACCAAAATGGTCGTTATAGTTTAGGGTTTGGAGCCCTCCGAACAACTTTTGACCAATTGGTCTGAAATGGTCATAGATCTATGACCAATTCTTCTAGGATCACTGACAGAAGGTCACTAGTTTACATATTTCTTGTAGTGATCGTCAGCCTGCACCTCCTCATCCACACTCTGCTCCACTTCTTCCCCACTCCATTCCGGATCATCCTCGCTGCTGCTTTTGCTGCAGCCAGAGTCGCTGCTGCTTTGGCTGTAGCCAGAGTCGCTTTTGCTGCTCCCATTGCCTAACCAAATGCAACAATGACCGTTAACAATCGATGTGAGACAAAGAAAAATGTAGAGGAAGAAGAGGCAGAACGTACTGGCATCATCATCGTCCTGGTAGCGCATGTGACACATAGTCGTGTTGAACACCTTCACGGTGAGCATGGCGTCGCCGTCGTACCTGAAGATAAGGAAGTACCGTGCCGCAGGTCGTAGGCACGGAAGAACTGCTCCCCGCCACGACACAGGTACATGTGGCCGTACCTAATCACCAACTCCACGTCCCAAAGCATGCGAAGCCCGCTGTCGGCCTGTCGCAGCTTCACATTCTTTGGCCGATGGCCGTCCAGCATCGTCATAAGAGTGTCAGGCAGCCTCTGCAGTTTGGGACAAGGAGTGATGTAGCAAACAACAGAGTTATCATAATGAGATGGGTGAAGGGGAGATCTCTCCTTTTATATACCTTCCTCTTGGAGGAAGTCTCAAGTATGATAGTGAAGAACTCGGAAGCATCCAACTCGTACTCCAGTGTGG
>NW_025243499.1:0-2912 GCF_018294505.1 Triticum aestivum
AGGATGGAGGTCATCGTGGAGCCTAGAGCGGCGTCATCGTCAGAACCTTTGGCAGCCGAAGACCAACTTTAGTCAGGATAAGTGTACCAGATGTTCCCCTTCAAAATGGCCAATTGTTGGCGCCCTTCCCGCTCATTATTTGGGAAGAGGCCCAGGGCCTCGCTCTATAAATAGGACTAGCCACCACGGGGTAGAGGCATCAAGAAATAGATTGATCAGAGAGATAGAGAGAGAGAAGCGACTGAACTCACCCAAGCAGTTCATCACACCAGCTCAAGAACAGCCCCTCGCGAGGTTGTCCTCCATTTGTACTGTTTACCATCAGCCCCTGAGGCAATCCACCACACCACACACTGGAGTAGGGTATTACACCACAATGGCGGCCTGAACCAGTATAAATCTCGTGTCCCTTGTGTGTTCATCTTTCTTGCTTAGATCTTTGCGAGGCTTCGAGACGTGAGCTGGTAGGGGAGAGATCTTCATGCGCACCCCAGTGTTCGAACCTCAAGGGTCTGCCGAAACCCGGAAACCGACAGGTGCATGCACAGCGGTCGCTCCCATGACAGGGGCGGCCAGAGGGCGACGGTTCGCCCCAGACCGAGCGCCATCACTGCGGCTGTGCCCTTTGGCGAGAGCAGGAGGTGTGGACATAGTAGCCCCTCCACCCATACCTCATGGAGCGTGGCCATCGGGGTGTTGCTGTTGTCGCTCTCCTCCGGTGCCTCCTGCTTCTACTTCGACCGCGAGGGAAATGGTGACGGTGCCGCCTTCTCCGACCACATCCCCAGCGGTGTCCACATCCTTGCGTGCCTCAACACCTCCCATGGTGTTGGCAGCTGTGGGTGATGGAGCCTTTGAGGTGGATAGTGGAGCTGAAACACCGGACCTCTATTGGGTGCTATGGCTGATGGCGCTGTTGAAGACGAAGATGGAGATGAAGATGATGTGATGCGTGCACTTTCAAGTTTGTGCAAGCGATAACCCTACCTGGTGGGCCAAAGATGTCGCGGGAAATCATAGCCACCTATGGGACCAAGGGGCCCTTGCTACTTCGACAGGGGGGGATGTCGCATTGCACAAAGAGCATAGGAGCGTGGGACATCACGGAAGGGATCACACGAGCAATTTTACCCAGGTTCGGCCTACCACGACGCGTAAAACCCTAATCCTGCTTTGGTGGATAGATGGTGGAAGAATGGTGGTGGAGCATAGTACACTTGCCCGGCAGGGGCAGCAGCAGCTACGCGCGTATGGGTGTCTAACTTTCCAGCCTCGCGATCCCTTTCTATGGTTGCCATGGGCCTCCTTTTATAGGTTAAGGGGTCACCACAATGGCAGATCAATCTAACTCTGCAGGCTGACAGGGCGCATTAAATGTACCGCTCAACGTCACATCGTTGCTTGCCCGGAAAGCCTTGTCATTCTTGTTTTGCCAGTTCCATGCCTGCTTGTACGACACGTCATGGGACGGGTTTCATCTGTAGGTTTTCCTGTAGAAAGAGGCTGCAATGTGGCGAATGGCTGCCACTTAATCACCTTGCGGCTTGACACCGCACTAATCCACAACGTGGGGAAGTGGGGAAGTGGGTGATGAGGTGTTTCTCGCCTGTCGGGATGCCTTCGTCACTTTCTTCCGGGGGTGGCTCTACCCTTGCAAAGCCCATTTGCCCGGCAAGGGAGGCTTCTCTCCTGGTGGTACTTTGCTTCTCTGGCTTGATCTTGGTGTCACACCCAATATGCGATACTATCCTAAAGAGACTCGAAGGTCCCATCAAGGATAGAACCGCATATTGATACGCTTTTGCAAGGTGGATATCATTACATCAACATTACATAATAGATGGGGATACATACAAAAGGCATACAATGCCACACGAATACAACATCATCTTACATAAGAGCACCATCCGACTACAGATGAAATAGAAACAGGAACTCAAACGACATCCACCCTGCTAGCCCAGGCTGCTGACCTGGAACCTATCCCCCGATCGAAGAAGAAGCATAAGAAGAACTCCAAAACAAGCAAACATCACTCTCGCGTCACGATCATCGCATAACCTGCACCTACAACTATTGTTGTAGTAATCTGTGAGCCACGAGGACTCAGCAATCCCATTACCATGGGTATCAAGACTAGCAAAGCTTAATGGGTAAGGAAAGGGTAAAGTGCTGAGGTTGCAGCAGCGACTAAGCATATATGGTGGCTAACATACGCAAATAAGAGCGAGAAGAGAAGCAAATGGAACGGTCGTGAAGCTAGCAATGATCAAGAGGTGATCGTGAACTCCTACTTACATCAAACATAACCCAAAACCGTGTTCACTTCCCGGACTCCACCGAAAAGAGACCATCACGGCTACACACACGGTTGATGCGTTTTAATTAAGTCAAGTGTCAAGTTATCTACAACTGTACATTAACAAATTCCCATTTGCCACATAACCGCGGGCACGGCTCTCGAAAGTTTATACCCTGCAGGGGTGTCCCAACTTATCCCATCACAAGCTCCCACGGTCAACGAAGGATATTCCTTCTCCCAGGAAGACCCGATCAGTTTCGGAATCCCGGTTTACAAGACATTTCGACAATGGTAAAACAAGACCAGCAAGACCGCCCGATGTGCCGACAATCCTGATCGGAGCTGCACATATCTCGTTCTCAGAGCAATCCGTACAACTAAAACCAGACCTCAAGTTTCCCTGAGGGGGCGCTGCAAAGGGCTCTGGTTCGGACCAGCACTTAGAGAAGCACTGGCCCAAGGGGGCTAAAATAAAGATGACCCTCGAGTTGGCCGACCCAAGGGAAAGGTATAGGTGGTGCTGAGGCAAATGGTAAAACCAAGGTTGGGCCTTGCTGGAGGAGTTTTATTCAAAGCGAACTGACAAGGGGGTCCCATAAATCACCCAACC
>NW_025243500.1:0-2912 GCF_018294505.1 Triticum aestivum
AGAGAGAGAGAGATGAAGGGAGAGACGGGATGGGAGGGAACCTGTGAGTCTCCTCGGGATCGTTCGTCTCTGTTTTGATCGTTCCTCTGGGTCATTCGTCTCCTCTGATCTTTTTTGGCATAGTCTCCTTTCCTCTGTTTCAATGGAACCGGTTGACCAGACAGAAGGGCAAATTCGTCCAAAGTATTATGACGTGTGGGCTCAGACTTGGAAAAGGAGGAAAAACTCAGTTTGTGCCATTTTATCCAGCTATGAATGAAAAGTGTGCTATTTAATCTAATAAAAAGAAAGTCGTGCCATTGGATCAAAGTATAAGGAAAAGTGTGTCATTTTATCAAATTGCTCCTCTTCTGGATGTCCGGTAGCACGCAAATTGCCACATCATTACCCAGACCCCGGGCCGATGGTGGAAGAAGTGAAAGGTCTGCTTCGAACCAGTGAGGAGTTTAGGGTAGCTCATTGCCTAGCTAGAGGGTCATGCAAATGAACTGGGTAAAACTTGGTTTTGTATTCCGCTGGATTGTGTTCGTCCGTGTTTAAACTCAGATCTTCAAGCTCAAAAAGAAAAAGAAAAAGGACGCTTAGTACGAGCCTTGAAGATGTCGGTTCCTGGGTCAAACTTATGGGCGATTTTATAACGTGGCGATCTGACCCGATAGGCTGCTAAAAAAAGGAATTGACGCCGGACTATTATAACTGGCTCATCCCGTCTGCTCCCAGATCACGCCGCCATGGACGCAGGTAGTTGGTCTGATCTACCGCCGGATCTGGCCCGCGAGATCTCTGGCCGCCTGCAGCACGACGCCGTCGACTTAGCCCGCTTCCACGCCGTCTGTAAGCCATGGCGAGACTCCCGGACGACGACGGCGGCGGGCCAGTTTCTGCCCTGGCTCGTCGCAGCGGTGGAGGAAGACGCCACGCGCCTCGAGATGAGATGCGTCCTCTCCGGCTACAACTACCGCTCGCAGCCGCTGCTGGCTGAGCCGGCCTGGTGGAATTGGGTGACCAGCTCCGGCGGCACCGCCCTCTGGTGCCTGGCCATCGAACGCCTCCGGCCTAGTCTCCATGACCCTCTCACCGGAGCGGCCGCACACCTGCCTCAACTCCCGCAATCCCTCGGTCTGTGGGGGAAGGATATCGATCCCCACGGAGTCATCTACGAAGACGGCGCAACCCTTCTCTACAGCATCTCCAGCGCCGGGTCCAATGCCACGTTCAGGGCAGCTCTACATCGCCCCGGCGACGCAGAGTGGACAATCATCGAGAGGACCCTCGAGCATCCCGCCTGGAGCTGGTCACCTCGTCCACCTGTTCTGTCGTGTGTCACATACCACGATGGTAAGATCCTGGTCGTCATGAAGCCTGATCAATGGCGCCTTGTCACACCAAACAGCAATATGGCCCGCGATGAGCTTGTTGAGAGCCAGGAGACGCCTATGGTGCAGGTGTGGTTTGGTGAATCCACATACAAATACGATTACAGCTACGTGCTTGAGTCTCGTGGTGAGATTCTATGGGTGTCGGTTAAGACCCGGGAATATGACAGGTATCGCATGGGGCCTGACCCCTGCCTTCTCAGCGTCAAGGTATCAGTGCAGGCACTTGAGGAGCCTCTGTTGTACGAATCATCGGCACTCGAGAAGATGAGATGGGTGAGAAGGGATGGCCGTAGTCTCGCCGACCGCGTGCTGTTCCTCGGTAGGCGCCATAGCTTTGTTGTGGATGCAGGCCGGGTGCCCAACGGCCACGGCGGGTGTGCCTACTTTATCTACCACCATAATAGCGCCTTGACACAAGAGAAGCGTGGCGTGTTCAGGTGCAACCTCATCGACGGAAAGACCGAGCTTGTACAGCGGCTGCCTCGATGTTGGGACTACAAAATGTGCCTGTGGTTCAACCCCGAGTCCATCATTACTCCTCCTCAGGTACCTAACTACCTATACATTGCTAAAAAGTGTTTGAATTTCTTAAGTTGGACTTATTTTATGATATGAAATCTCCTATTACCTCCGTCCCAAATTTCTTGTCTAAGAATTGTCTAGGTATGAATGTATCTAACACTAAAACGTGACCAAATCTAAGACAAGAATTTGAAACGGAGGGAGTATTATATACTATATTGATGTAATGGTCGCATCAAGCTAATACATGGTACAAGAGTTTAACCCGGAACTCTGCATAAGCCTTCTCACATTTATTTTTCGATAACAAAATCCTTATGTTGAGCATATCATCACATCAAGCAAATGCAACCGTACATGTGCTAATATGCCTTTGATTTTCTCCGCCAGGAAATCAGTGAGGGGTCACCAAAGCAGCAGATAGCTCCAATAATTTCTAGTCTTCGACGACACAACATTAACGTTGAGAGACATCATGTTCCCAGTTTTACATTGCTGCTGCGCAATCTGCCTCTTACGGTGAAGACCACTCAGCTACGGCTCTTTTTCAGCGAGCATGGTAAAGTGTCCAATGCTGAGGTGATTTGCTATAAGAAGACCAGGGCCTCACAGGGTATTGGCCATGTGACCATAGAGACGACACATTCCCATCTGGAAGATGCTCTTGCTGCTCTCAATGAACTGGTTTTGGATGGATGCCATCTCAAGGTTAGCTTGATTAAGGAGGGGCAGCCACCACAACGTCGGCGTCGGCACAGATAGATCTAAAATCTTGGATTTTCATTTTTCTCATTATAAAAGTGAATATACATGGATTGCACATGCCTGCATGTGTTGCTGCTCCTTGATCGCCTTACCTTCGTATTTTTCAGTGGAGTGATTGATCAAGCTAGCTAGGTTAGTACTCCTTTATGTCACAAGTCAAACTTTTAAAACTTTAACTATGAATAATTATTTATATTGGAAATTTGAAAATCATATGTACATATTTGTCTTGAAAAGTATGTCCTG
>NW_025243501.1:0-2912 GCF_018294505.1 Triticum aestivum
TTTGTGTTTCATCCGTAGTCAGATGATGCTCTTATGTATTGTGATGTTGTATTCGTGCGGCATTGTATGCCTTTTGTATGTATCCCCACCTATTATGTAATGTTGATGTAATGATATCCACCTTGCAAAAGCGTTTCAATATGCGGTTCTATCCTTGGTGGGACCTTCGAGTCTCTTTAGGATAGTATCGCATATTGGGCGTGATAAGTTGGTATCAGAGCCTCGACCGACCCTAGGAGCCCCCTTGATTGATCGTGTAGTTTGGCCGTTGTTGAGTCTAGAAGAAAACTGTTTTCGGAGTCTAGTTATATCGGAGAGTAGGAATTCTTTTTACTCCTCAGCCCCTTCGTCGCTCTGGTTAGGAATCTTGACGTAGGTGTTTTGAACTACCTTCAAATTTTCTTTAGGATCACACAGTTGGTTTTCCGATCGTTGGTTCTCAGCTCTTTTCATCCGGTGCATTTCTCGTCAAGTCGACTCGACCCTCTTCATCTTTGCAAATTCAATCCTCAGTTGTTTTCTTTACCACCCACCCACCCTTCTTCTTCTCGGAACCGGAGTCCGAAATCGAGTATCCTTCCTACTCGTGTGAAGTCTTTGCTTTCTTTCCTCAATGATTTCACCCTGTGTTTCCTCTTCAAGATATTCGTCGGTTCCCCCTCCTGAGTTGCCTTTGTTTTTCCCGCCCTCCCACCCTTTTCTTCCCGGAGCTTGAGTCTGTTTCGACCATCAATTCCATTTGTGTGGAGCCCCTTCAATCTTCCCTCAATTATCTCAATCGGTGAATTCTCGTCTCGTTTGACATTCTTCATCTCTTTTTCTTCTCCGGTGGATTCAATTCAAGTTTTTTCGGTTGATCATATTCTTTTCCTCGGCTCAAGTGTTTTCCCTGCTCGTTCGCCTCTCGCTAGTTTATCCTTCCGGAGTATTCAAGACATCTCAGGAGATTCATCTGTGTTCCAATTAATTCGAGGTTGTCACCTCATTCAAATATTTCAATTGTTCCGGTGCTTCATCTATCTGTTCATCATCCCTTTCCAACGGTGTTTTTCTCTTCAGTGGGCCCTAACCCACAGGTCTTTTTCCAGGATCTTACCTGACTCTTCTAATTTTCCGGAGCTATTCTCAAATTCTTTTCAAGTGTGACGTAAGAATGGATTTCATTAGTCAGATGCCTTTCAAGATCGATTTCAAATCATTTCATTGTTGGCTCAACCTCTTCGCTTTTCATTCTTCCGGAGTATCTTAGTAATTTTGGTGTTGTTTCTCGTCGTCATTTGTAGATTGAAGAAGAGTTTTTCCTCTAAATCATGCCCGTTCTCCCGAAGATTCATGATTCTAGTTTCATATTATCCTCTCGAATTATTCCATTTGTCAGATATTCTTTTCATCCATCCGGAGTATTTCAGGAGTTGATTTCCTTTTCGTTTCACCGGAGGCCATCATTCCAGCTATCGTCCTATAATTATCTCGGTGCTTCGTTCAAGTATTCTTCAATCAATTCGCAATCTCTAAGTTCTCGTCTCTCTAAATCCCCTCGAGCATATTGGTTCTTCTAATTCTTCCCGGTGATTCATCCTCTTTCGTCAGTCATTTCCGAATTCTTACGGTGGTTCATTCAGATTCTTTTTCCTTTGTTATCGTATCAATCCATTCCTTCTTTCAATCCTACCGGTGGATCAGGAAGACTTTCTCAAGTTTGCGCTATATCTCTTCTCAATCCTTTTCAAGAAGAATAAGTAATATGCAAAATCCATCTTGTCATCAATTTAATTTGATGAAGGATAAGCATACAATAAATCTTATTCTTATTTCATCCAAGTGAGTAACCTTTTCCTTCGAAGTTTGTTCTTGATGAATAAATTCTAGTTCCAAGTGTTTTCATCTTTTCTTTTCCCGGAGTTCAATTTCCTCAGCCATTTTGTCGGAACCTCCATCTAAATCACCGCAAGGCTTTAATCTTATTCTTTCTTCCTTCATTCTATCTCATCATCCTTTTGTCACCGGAGTTCTTCATGATTTAATTCATTCTTTCAAGAGTCATCAAGATTCTTGTTGGCGGAGTTCAAGTATCTTTTCTTCTCGCGTCTCGAAGTGAAATTAATTCTCCGTATTCTTTTGAATTGGAGTTTTGCATTTCTTCGTTCTTCTCAGATATTCAAATCCGTTCAATCCTTCCTTCTAAATTCTTTTCATTCAATTCTTTCAATTCTTCCGGAGGCATTGCATTGTTCATCTCATCAAGTGTCATCTCTTTGGGTGAAGCTCATGTTCTATTCTTTCCTTGTTTCAACCGGAGTGCTGCCTAAATCCTTTCAGTCTTATTCGTTTCTTCTCGTTCTAACCAGAGTTATTTCATAGTCTATCTGTTTCCGTGACTTTAAGATTCTCGTCGTTCCTCTCTTCTTCTCGAGTGCTCTCGATTCTTTGCTTCTTCTCTTGAGTTCTTGTTTCACCTCATCCCTTTTCCCTTCCGTCTCGGTCTTAAGATCTCGGGACGAGATTTCTTGTTAGTGGAGGAGTGTTGTAACGCCCCGGATTCGATGCGCCAGGTGTCTGCTAGTTATGCTCCTTCTTTGCCATGTCATTTGCTTGCGTGTTGCATTTTATCATGTCATCATGTGCATCTCATTTTGCATACGTGTTCGTTTCTTGCATCCGAGCCTTTTCCCCGTTGTCCGTTTTGCGATCCGGCACTCCTATGTCCTCCGGCGTCCCCCTCTTCTCTCTTTTCGTGAGTGGGTGTTAAACGTTCTCGGAATGGACCGAGTCTTGCCAAGCGGCCTTGGTATAGCACCGGTAAACCGCCTGTCAAGTTTCGTGCCATTTGGAGTTCGTTTGGTACTCCAACGGTTAACCGGGTAACCGTAAAAGCCCTCTTTCTATTGCAGCCCAACACCGCTCCAAAGTGG
>NW_025243502.1:0-2912 GCF_018294505.1 Triticum aestivum
ATATATGCTTATTGCCGCTGCAGCTCCACCTCATTACACCACCCTTTCTGTCGTGGAATTAACACGTCAGATGTCCTAGGTGTAAGGACTTAGTCGCGAGGCCAACGCATCTATGTAGTAGCTTGACAGGGTTTGATTGGGATGAGAGACGCAGGGCGGATCAACGCACAAGACAAGGGTTTAGACAGCTTCGGGCCCCGGGAAACATCATCCGGTAATAACCCTACATGCTGTTTGAGGCTAGGTCTCATTATGCTTATGAGAGAGTCGCCGGTAAGCCGGCTCTTTGTGTATAGCCCTAGAGATTGTTTCCTGTTCTTTCGGGTGCCTTGCCCCTCCTTATATAAGTTAGAGGGGCGGGTTACATGTGGAGTCCTAGTAGGACTTGGACTAATCTATCTTCTCTTACAAGTTGATTACAAGTCCGGGTCTTGCTTCCTCGTAAAGGAAATATTTGTCATCCCTTTCTTCTTAAGCCGGCCCATCATAAACGTGAGCCGGCCTTCCGGGCCTTGGGCCTTCTATCTGACCCGCTGTCGGGGCCATCCATGAGTCGTCTGGTTCATGAGCTCGTCTGGCTGTGAGCCGCCAGACCCGTGAGTCGCCAGTCCTCCGGCGGGTCACGGTGAAGCACCAAGTCCGGCCGGGTCATACTTCCGGCCGGGTCATTCCGCGGGGTATATCCCCGACATTAGCCCCCAGTTTAATTTGGATTTATCCATGTTAAACTAATCCGCAATATAAACACAAGAACAAATTTGACAGGTTGTGTTCCGGGTTAAATATTCTTGGTAAGCCGGCACTTGATCATCCTTAAGTCCTTGTCATCTTCCTTCTTGATATGTATCCATAATCTCATAGCAAATCTCTTTAGTAGATATGTTCAAATTTTTCCAATGCAAAAAATCCAGATACTTCCTTTGAAAAATCCGGGTCAATAGGCCAGCTTCAGAGTCAATTTGCTGACATTGGTCTCTTTGTTGAGAAATATTGTAAGAGATAACCCACTTGAGTCGGCTTTCAATGCTCTGACTTGACAAAAGTATTGGTCTTCAAATATTCAACTTATATTCAGCCGGCTTAAAGATATAAAACTTGCCGGTTTATGAGTACCAAAATTGCCGGGTTATAAAAGCTGATACTTCCGGGTCATGATTGTTGCCAACACCGGTTCATGATTATTGATAACGTCGGGTTGTAGACACAGGGTCATAATGATTGGTGACGCCGGGTCAATCTGGTTTGCTCAAAACAAAGAATTTGAAAATATTTCTTTGATAATAATATAATACCTGTAACCCCCAAGTCTTGAGGAGAACAAAGTGATGGCTTAAGACTTGCTTCAATATAAATGCTGCCACTTTGAAGAAATCCATATTGTTCATCTCAGTCACTAGTAAAAACTGAATACTCCATATTATGTAGCCCCCAAGTGCCGGGTTGTCATGCTTGCAGCAACCTAGGACTTGTAATTGCCTTATGCTCATATAAACTTCAACCAACGTAGCCCCCAAGAGCCGGGTCATTATGCAATAATGAGCAGGGACTTTGTAAATATGATCATTGATAATAACAGTATATAATGTAATCTCCACCATGAGGCTTGAACCCACGTCCGCAAGGTTAAGAGCTTTGTACTCTACCAACTGAATAGTGGATCTTTCAATATAATGGATTAAGGCTTGTGTACCTCGAATTTTCGACAGGAGCAATTGGTAGCCCCTAAGGGCCGGCTCATTTAGAATGTGATGAGTCGGGTCTTCAATAAGTTGAGCCAAAAAGAATGACTTTGCATTAGCCCCCAAGTGCCATGGTGCATGCTGGCAGTGACATGGGACTTGTATATTCGTTGTAATCTCGATTTGAACAATGTAGCCCCCAAGTGTCGGGTCGTAAGCCTACAGCGACTCGGGACTATTTCCTCCATTGTAAAATAAATCATGCCCATTGATAACAATAATAGCCGTTGCGCTGAAGCGACTTTGAAAACCTCAATCATAACACTGGTTATTGATAATCACAATAGAAATCCAGCCATGTTGGCTATTCAAGATTTGAATACCTCATCGGTTGACAAGTAAACCCGGAGTTTAAATACCTGGCGGCTCTTGGCCAATGACGACTTAATGCGCCTTCATTGTAAGCCGGAAATTTTGTAACCCGGCGGCTTATAGCCTTTGAGAAAACCAAGAATTGATAACCCTTTTGAGACACCAATTTCAATCTTTGATGATGGGCTTGAACTTAATCATTTATGTAAGTCATAGCTCTGTAAATCCTGCACAGAGTTTAAACAACATATGCCCTGGCGACTTAACGTTAAAAGCCAGGGCGGGTAACCACCCAAAAGTAGTCTTATCCTGCACACAAGTAGATCACAAGATCCCTTGGCGGTTTACCGCAGGGCGGGTCATAATATCTCACATATAACCACTGTGATATTGAATTTGTACTGCCGGTTTACATGACCTGTCCAGTAAGGGTGATAACCCGATCCTTAGAAGCCAATGCTTCCACATAGATGATGATTGTCATAAGCTAGCGATTTACCATTGAAAATCAAGCCGGGTTAAATAACAACCACTCATATACACTTTAGATATGAAAAAGAGCTTCAAATAAAATCCAAAAATTGTTTGCAAAAAGAGACTTCAAAATTTTTGAGGCTTCTGATTCGAATACGATCAGAAAACCGACCCAAAGGGGTTAAGCTAAGATTTGAATACGATCATATAGCCCCCAGTGGCTTTGGCGTTGCCGATCAAGAGGGTACCGACAGCTATGTTCTCTTTGGTTCGAATACGACCTATGTTTGAACAGGAAGCCCCCAAATGACCTTGAGAGTTGTTTAACGACGCTGATTTGAATACGATCCACGTCGGTTCCCAAAGGGGGTTGAGCTATGGTTCAAA
>NW_025243503.1:0-2912 GCF_018294505.1 Triticum aestivum
CCCTTGTGAAATGGTTAGCCTCCCTCCCATGGCCCATATCTTCCACCGGGGGGTTCCGGTAACCCTTCCGGTACTCTGGTTTGTACCCGATACACTTTGGAACCCTTCTGGTGTCTGAATACCACCTTCCAATATATCAACCTTTACCTCTCGACCATTTCGAGACTCCTCTTTATGTCCGTGGTCTCATCCGGGACTCCGAACAAACTTCGGTCATCAAAAACACATAACTCATAATACAAATCATCATCGAATGTTAAGCGTGCGGACCCTACGGGTTCGAGAACTATGTAGACATGATTGAGACACATCTTCGATCAATTACCAATAGAGGAACCTGGATGCTTATATTGGCTCCTACATATTCTACGAAGATCTTTATCGGCCAAACCGCACAACAACATACGTTGTTCCCTTTGTCATCGGTATATTACTTGCCCGAGATTCGATCATCGGTATCTTCATACCTAGTTCAATCTCGTTACCAGCAAGTCTCTTTACTCGTTGCGTAATGCTTCATCCCACAACTAACTCATTAATCACATTGCTTGCAAGGCTTATAGTGATGAGCATTACCGAGACGGCCCAGAGATACCTCTCTGATACACGGAGTGACAAATCTTAATCTCGATCTATGCCAACACAACAAACACCTTTGAAGACACCTGTAGAGCATCTTTACAATCACCTAGTTACGTTGTGACATTTTATAGCACACATGGTGTTCCTCTAGTATTTGGGAGTTGCATAATGCAATGTCTAGTTGCATGAACAATTCCTCTAGAGGCAATAACAACTTTATCTCAACCTCCCCAGTCTGCCTACTCACCAATCTCACAGCCTAGCGTGTCGAACTCGAAGGAAAGGGGACACAACAGTTTACCCAGGTTCGGGCCACCTTGCGGTGTAAAACCCTACTCCTGCTTTGTGGTGGATTTGCCTCGAGGGGCTGATGATGAACTAGTACAGTGGAGAACAACCTCGGGAGGTGTGTTCTTGAGCTCATGTGTGCTAGTGAGGGCGGAATGGATGTGGTCAACTTGATCTGTCATCCTCCCCACCCATGGTGGTGGCTAGGTCCTATTTATAGTGGCCTTGGTCCTCTTCCCAAACGAAGGTGGGAAGGGATACCACAACGGCCAAATTTGAAGGGAGACAACTAGTACATATTATCCTGACTAAAGTGGTCTTCGCCCGCAAAAGCCTCTGGGCGCGATGCCGTGGTGGGCTCGGCGATGACCTCCATCCAGTCATCCTGACGGTCTTGGTCTTTGTTGCACAAGAATGGAAACCTTTGGCTGCTTCCTCAGGACTCCGTGCCTGCTGCTTGCCTCCTTTGCACCGAAGAGGAAACTGGTACACTGCGCCCACTGGCGCCTGCCCGGCCTTGATCATCATGGCTCACGTCACCCAAACCTCATGAGGTGAGCCTTGCATAGAAATCTCCGTTCCTCGAGAGCCAGCCTGAGGAGGCTGATCCCTTTGGAGGTCTTGGTGTCGTCTGCCTCGCGAGGCTTGGCCCCTCGTGAGGGTCTTGAGTTGTTGATGTCGAAGCTGGGCCATACCAGGCTGTTGATAGATCCACATCGCGGGCCGCAGGCACGCAAGTGTGGGTACCCCCATATCCAGAACGCCAAGACATACATGGTAACAAGACATTAAACAGGTGGCATTCACCCAAAGCATGTCTAAACTAAGCAAATGACATGCCAATGCAAGACACCATATGCACGATATGAGCAATATAACCTTGCCAAGTTAAAGCATGCACCTCGGGGGGGGGGGGATAGGACTGGCCATCTGTCTCTGAATCCTCCTTTGAGGAGCTATCCGTAACCAGCAAGACATGCGCTTTATCAAATAGCATTGTCTACTCTAAAACCTAGTTTCCACTCCATACTTTTCCATGACCGTGTCGAATGGCTGATGCACAGGAAGAGTAATTGAGTGTACTAAAATTGTTGACAAATTTAATATGTAATAAAAAGTGATGGCATGATATAATTCACATATAAGATGACTGGCTAACCAGGATGGCATTACAAAATTCACATATAGCTGGCTAAACAAGATGGCATTGCACGATTCACATATACGATAAAGAAACTAAACAAATGACATTCACACAAAGCATGTTTAAACTAAGCAGATGACATATTTGACGTATAAAGTAAGCAATGCAAGGCACCATATGCATGATAATACCAACATCAGCATGCCAACTTAGAGCGAAGAACTCAGGGGGTAAATAGGCGTGGTCTTCTCCTTTCGAATCCCCCTCAGAACAGTTATCTTCCTCTTGATTACAATCCTAAATGGGTGGAGGGGGGCTGCCTTTGCGCCCACCATGGAGTGACGTCTGCATGAAATTTTATTGCAATGCAAGGCTCATCTCTTTTGCTCTACATGTTCGGTTCCATTGTGTACAATAACTGACATGCATAGGAATAAAACATAGTGAGATTATGTATGGAGTGTATGCACAAATCCAGAGTGATGGTAGCAAACTGTGGATAGACCCAAAACCAATGATAGCATGTAGATAATAGCTTTAGTTAAAAAATACAGATAATGGCTCCTTTAATGTTTATTTTCTACCCGACTTGAAACTCATAGTAGACACCCGAGATTAACCAGATGGTAGACAGATAGTATCAATTGCTTCCCAATATGTACCCCACAACCATTTAAAAACTCAAGTTTGAGCATTAGTTTGGATCTGACTTAGAGTCTAATAGGAGAACATGACGATAAAGTAGCATGTCATCGTATTAAGCGATGCATAAAGTAAGCAGACACGAAAGAGTGCAACCTCTCTTGCAGACCCGTGTAGTCCTTAAGGTTATCTGCTCAGTTGATGATGGTAATGACGTTGTCATGGCTGCCGACATCGGGGAAGAAGATCTGAGGCG
>NW_025243504.1:0-2911 GCF_018294505.1 Triticum aestivum
CCCTTGTGAAATGGTTAGCCTCCCTCCCATGGCCCATATCTTCCACCGGGGGGTTCCGGTAACCCTTCCGGTACTCTGGTTTGTACCCGATACACTTTGGAACCCTTCTGGTGTCTGAATACCACCTTCCAATATATCAACCTTTACCTCTCGACCATTTCGAGACTCCTCTTTATGTCCGTGGTCTCATCCGGGACTCCGAACAAACTTCGGTCATCAAAAACACATAACTCATAATACAAATCATCATCGAATGTTAAGCGTGCGGACCCTACGGGTTCGAGAACTATGTAGACATGATTGAGACACATCTTCGATCAATTACCAATAGAGGAACCTGGATGCTTATATTGGCTCCTACATATTCTACGAAGATCTTTATCGGCCAAACCGCACAACAACATACGTTGTTCCCTTTGTCATCGGTATATTACTTGCCCGAGATTCGATCATCGGTATCTTCATACCTAGTTCAATCTCGTTACCAGCAAGTCTCTTTACTCGTTGCGTAATGCTTCATCCCACAACTAACTCATTAATCACATTGCTTGCAAGGCTTATAGTGATGAGCATTACCGAGACGGCCCAGAGATACCTCTCTGATACACGGAGTGACAAATCTTAATCTCGATCTATGCCAACACAACAAACACCTTTGAAGACACCTGTAGAGCATCTTTACAATCACCTAGTTACGTTGTGACATTTTATAGCACACATGGTGTTCCTCTAGTATTTGGGAGTTGCATAATGCAATGTCTAGTTGCATGAACAATTCCTCTAGAGGCAATAACAACTTTATCTCAACCTCCCCAGTCTGCCTACTCACCAATCTCACAGCCTAGCGTGTCGAACTCGAAGGAAAGGGGACACAACAGTTTACCCAGGTTCGGGCCACCTTGCGGTGTAAAACCCTACTCCTGCTTTGTGGTGGATTTGCCTCGAGGGGCTGATGATGAACTAGTACAGTGGAGAACAACCTCGGGAGGTGTGTTCTTGAGCTCATGTGTGCTAGTGAGGGCGGAATGGATGTGGTCAACTTGATCTGTCATCCTCCCCACCCATGGTGGTGGCTAGGTCCTATTTATAGTGGCCTTGGTCCTCTTCCCAAACGAAGGTGGGAAGGGATACCACAACGGCCAAATTTGAAGGGAGACAACTAGTACATATTATCCTGACTAAAGTGGTCTTCGCCCGCAAAAGCCTCTGGGCGCGATGCCGTGGTGGGCTCGGCGATGACCTCCATCCAGTCATCCTGACGGTCTTGGTCTTTGTTGCACAAGAATGGAAACCTTTGGCTGCTTCCTCAGGACTCCGTGCCTGCTGCTTGCCTCCTTTGCACCGAAGAGGAAACTGGTACACTGCGCCCACTGGCGCCTGCCTGGCCTTGATCATCATGGCTCACGTCACCCAAACCTCATGAGGTGAGCCTTGCATAGAAATCTCCGTTCCTCGAGAGCCAGCCTGAGGAGGCTGATCCCTTTGGAGGTCTTGGTGTCGTCTGCCTCGCGAGGCTTGGCCCCTCGTGAGGGTCTTGAGTTGTTGATGTCGAAGCTGGGCCATACCAGGCTGTTGATAGATCCACATCGCGGGCCGCAGGCACGCAAGTGTGGGTACCCCCATATCCAGAACGCCAAGACATACATGGTAACAAGACATTAAACAGGTGGCATTCACCCAAAGCATGTCTAAACTAAGCAAATGACATGCCAATGCAAGACACCATATGCACGATATGAGCAATATAACCTTGCCAAGTTAAAGCATGCACCTCGGGGGGGGGGGATAGGACTGGCCATCTGTCTCTGAATCCTCCTTTGAGGAGCTATCCGTAACCAGCAAGACATGCGCTTTGTCAAATAGCATTGTCTACTCTAAAACCTAGTTTCCACTCCATACTTTTCCATGACCGTGTCGAATGGCTGATGCACAGGAAGAGTAATTGAGTGTACTAAAATTGTTGACAAATTTAATATGTAATAAAAAGTGATGGCATGATATAATTCACATATAAGATGACTGGCTAACCAGGATGGCATTACAAAATTCACATATAGCTGGCTAAACAAGATGGCATTGCATGATTCACATATACGATAAAGAAACTAAACAAATGACATTCACACAAAGCATGTTTAAACTAAGCAGATGACATATTTGACGTATAAAGTAAGCAATGCAAGGCACCATATGCATGATAATACCAACATCAGCATGCCAACTTAGAGCGAAGAACTCAGGGGGTAAATAGGCGTGGTCTTCTCCTTTCGAATCCCCCTCAGAACAGTTATCTTCCTCTTGATTACAATCCTAAATGGGTGGAGGGGGGCTGCCTTTGCGCCCACCATGGAGTGACGTCTGCATGAAATTTTATTGCAATGCAAGGCTCATCTCTTTTTCTCTACATGTTCGGTTCCATTGTGTACAATAACTGACATGCATAGGAATAAAACATAGTGAGATTATGTATGGAGTGTATGCACAAATCCAGAGTGATGGTAGCAAACTGTGGATAGACCCAAAACCAATGATAGCATGTAGATAATAGCTTTAGTTAAAAAATACAGATAATGGCTCCTTTAATGTTTATTTTCTACCCGACTTGAAACTCATAGTAGACACCCGAGATTAACCAGATGGTAGACAGATAGTATCAATTGCTTCCCAATATGTACCCCACAACCATTTAAAAACTCAAGTTTGAGCATTAGTTTGGATCTGACTTAGAGTCTAATAGGAGAACATGACGATAAAGTAGCATGTCATCGTATTAAGCGATGCATAAAGTAAGCAGACACGAAAGAGTGCAACCTCTCTTGCAGACCCGTGTAGTCCTTAAGGTTATCTGCTCAGTTGATGATGGTAATGACGTTGTCATGGCTGCCGACATCGGGGAAGAAGATCTGAGGCG